>NW_024711889.1:0-7866 GCF_018991925.1 Homarus americanus | reverse complement strand
CCCGGGTCATGGCACTGAAGGGGTGCCCGGCCCTCACAACCTCGGGTCATGGTGCTAAAGGGGTGCCCAGCTCTCACACTCCGGGTCATGGCACTGAAGGGGTGCCTGGCCCTCACACCCCGGGTCATGGTGCTGAAGGGGTGCCCGTCCCTTACACCCCGGGTCATGTGAAAGGGTGCCCGGCCCTCACACCCCGGTTCATAACACTGTAGGGGTGCCCTGCCCCCACACCCCGTTTAATGTCACTGAAGGGGTGCCCGGCCCTAAAACCCCGGTTCATGTCACTTATGGGGTGCGCGGCCCTCACACTCCGGGTCATGGTGCTGGAGGGGTGCCCAGCCCTGACACCCCAGGTCTTGTGAAAGGGTGACCCACCCTCACACCCTTGTTCAAAGCAATGTTTGGGTGCCCGGCACTCACACCCCGTTTCATGGCACTTTAGGGTGCCCGGCCCTCACACCCCGGGTCATGGCATTGATGAGGTGCCCGGCCGTCACACCCCTGGCCATGGCACTGAAGCTTTGCCAGGTCCTCACACCCCTGGTCATGGCACTGAAGGGGTGCCTGGCCCTCACACCCCGGTTCATGGTGCTGCAGGGGTGCCCGGCCCTCACACCACGGGCTATGGTGCTGGTGGGGTGTCAGGCCCTGACACATCCGGGTCATGACACTGAAGGGGTGCCCAGCCCTCACACCCCAGGCCATTGTGCTGGAGCGGTGCCCGGTCCTCACACCCCTGGTCATGTCACTGAAAGGGTGCCCGGCCCACACACCCCGGGTCATGTCACTAAAGCGGTGCCCGGCCCTCACACCCCGGGTTATGTCACTAATGAGGTGCCAGGCCCTCACACCCCTGGCCAATGCACTGAAGGTTTGCCCGGCCTCAAACCCTGGTCATGTACCTATGGTGGTGCCTGGCCCTCACACCCCAGTCATAGCACTAAAGGGGTGCCCAGCCCTCATACCCCGGGTCATGGTGCTGGGAGGGTGCCTGGCCTTCTCACACCCGGGTCATGTCACTGAAAGGTGCCCGCCTCACACCCTGGCCAAGTGGTGGCTGGGAGGGTGCCTGCCTCACACCCCGGGTCATGTTACTGAAAGGGTGCCCGGCCTCACACTCCGGGGCCATGTCACTGAAGGTGCCTGGCCCTCACACCTGGGCTCATGGCACTGAAGAGTTGCTTGGCCATCACACCCCGGGGTCATGGTGCTGAGGGGTGCCCGCCCACACCCCAGGTCATGTCACCAGCGTGCCTGGCCCACACCCTGCTGTTTTACAGAGGTGCCTGGCCTCAAGCACCTCGATTCGTGACACACTGGAAGGGGTGCCTGGCCCTCACACCTGGGGTCATGTCACTGAATGGTGCCCGCCTGTACACCCGGGTCACTGAAGGGGTGCCCAGCCCTCACACCCCGGGTCATGTCACTAAAGCGGTGCCCAGCCCTCACACCCCGGATCATGGCACTGATGAGGTACCCGGCCCTCACACCCGTGGCCATGGCAGTGAAGCTTTGCCCGGCCCTCAAACCCCTGGTCATGTTCCTAAAGTGGTGCCCGGCCCTCATACCCCGGGTCATGGTGCTGGAGGGGTACCCGGCCTCCACACCCCCGGTCATGTCACTAAAAGGGTGCCCGGCCCTCACAACCCGGGTCATGGTGCTGGAGGGGTGCCCGGCCCTCACACCCCGGTTCATGTCACTGAAAGGGTGCTCGGCCCTCACACCCCGGGTCATGTCACTGAAGGGATGCCCGGCCCTCACCCCGGGTCATGGCACTGAAGAGGTGCCTGGCGCTCACACCCCAGTTCATGGTGCTGGAGGGGTGCACGGCCTTCACACCCCAGGTCATGTCACTAAAGGGGTGCCCGGCCCTCACACCCCGGGTCATGTCACTGAAGGGGTGCACGGCCATGACACCCCGGGTCATGGACCTAAAGTGGTGCCCGGCCCTCACACCCCGGGTCATGGGGTTGAAGCGGTTCCCGGCCCTCACACCCCGGGTCATGGTGCTGATGGGGTGCCCGGCCCTCACAACCTGATTCTTGGCACTGAAATCGAGCCCGGCCCTAACACCCTGGGTCATGGTGCTGAAGGGATGCCCAGCCCTAACACCCCGATTCATTTTACTGAAGGGGTGCCCGACCCTCACACCCCATGTCATGTGAAGGGGTACCCGGCCCTCACACCCCGGTTCGCAGCACTGTAGGGGTGCCCGGCCTTCACATCCCGGGTCATGGCTTGAAGGGGTGCCCGGCCCTCACCCCGGGTCATGGTGCTGGAGGGGTGTCCGGCCTTCACACCCCGGGTTATGTCACTAAAGGGGTGCACGACCCTCACACCCCGGGTCATGTCAAAGAAGGGGTGCACGGCCATGACATCCCGGGTCATGGTGCTGAAGGGGTGCCCGGCCCTCACACCCCGGGTCATGGCACTGAAGGGGTGCCTGGCCCTCACACCCCGGGTCATGGTGCTGAAGGGATGCCCGGCCCTTACGCTCTGGGTCATGTGAAAGGGTGCCCGGCCCTCACCCCGGTTCATAACACTGTAGGGGTGCCCTGCCCCCACACCCCGTTTCATGTCACTGAAGGGGTGCCCGGCCCTAAAACCCCGGTTCTTGTCACTTATGGGGTGCCCGACCCTCACACCCTGGTTCAAAGCACTGTATGGGTGCCTGGCACTCACACCCATTCATAGCATAATGGGTGCCCCAGCCTCACCCAGGTCATGACCTCGCGGTGCCCGGCCTCACCCCTAACCGCCTTTTCAAACTTTGCAGCCCTCACACCCCTAGTCATGTACCTAAAGTGGTGCCCGGCCCTCACACCCCGATTCATGGCACTGCAAGGGAGCCTGGCCCTCACACCCCGGGCGATGGTGCTGGAGGGTGTCAGGCCCTGACACCCGAGGGTCATGAAACTGAAGGGGTGCCCGGCCCTCACACCCCAGGCCATTGTGCTGGAGGGGTGCCCGGCCCTCACACCCCGGGTAATGTCACTGAAAGGGTGCCCGGCCCTCACACCCCGGGCCATGGTGATGGAGGGGTGCCCGGCCCTCACATACCGGGTCATGGAGCTGAAGGGGTGCCCGGACATCACACCCCAATTCATGGCACTGAAAGGGTGCCCGGTCCTCACACCCTTGGTCATGTCTCTGAAGGTGTGCCCAGCCCTCACATCCCGGGTCATGTCACTGAAACGGTGCCCGGCACACACACCCCGGGTCATGGCACTGAAGGGGTGCCTGGCCCTCACACCCCGGGTCATGGTGCTGAAGCGGTGCCCGGCCCTCACACCCCGGTTCGCAGCACTGTAGGTGTGCCCGGCCCTCACACCCCGGTTCGCAGCACTGTAGGTGTGCCCGGCCCTCACACCCCGATTCCTGACACTGAAGGGGGTGCCCGGCCCTCACACACACGGGTCGCCGCTTTTGAAGAGGTGCCCGGCTCACTACACTCCGGGTCCGTAGTGCTCAAGGGTGCCCAGCTCTCACGCTCCTGGTCACTGCTTTGAAGGGTGCCTGGCCCTCCACCGGGTCACGCATGGTGCTGAAAGTGCGCTTCACCACACTCAGGTCATGTGAGGTGCCCGGCCCTCACACCCCGGTTCATAACACTGTAGGGGTGCCCTGCCCCCACACCCCGTTTAATGTCACTGAAGGGGTGCCCGGCCCTAAAACCCCGGTTCATGTCACTTATGGAGTGCGCGGCCCTCACACTCCGGGTCATGGTGCTGGAGGGGTGCCCAGCCCTGACACCCCAGGTCTTGTGAAAGGGTGCCCCACCCTCACACCCTTGTTCAAAGCAATGTTTGGGTGCCCGGCACTCACACGCCGTTTCATGGCACTTAAGGGTGCCCGGCCCTCACACCCCGGGTCATGGCATTGATGAGGTGCCCGGCCGTCACACCCCTGGCCATGGCACTGAAGCTTTGCCCGGCCCTCACACCCCTGGTCATGGCACTGAAGGGGTGCCTGGCCCTCACACCCCGGTTCATGGTGCTGCAGGGGTGCCCCGCCCTCACACCACGGGCCATGGTGCTGGAGGGGTGTCAGGCCCTGACACATCCTGGTCATGACACTGAAGGGGTGCCCGGCACTCACACCCCAGGCCATGGTGCTGGAGCGGTGCCCGGCCCTCACACCCCTGGTCATGTCACTGAAAGGGTGCCCGGCCCACACACCCCGGGTCATGTCACTAAAGCGGTGCCCGGCCCTCACACCCCGGGTTATGTCACTGAAGTGGTGACCAGCCCTCACACCCCGGGTCATGGCACTAATGAGGTGCCCGGCCCTCACACCCCTGGCCATGGCACTGAAGGTTTGCCCGGCCCTCAAACCCCTGGTCATGTACCTATAGTGGTGCCCGGCCCTCACACCCCGTGTCATAGCACTAAAGGGGTGCCCGGCCCTCATACCCCGGGTCATGGTGCTGGAGGGGTGCCCGGCCTTCACACCCCGGGTCATGTCACTGAAAGGGTGCCCGACCCTCACACCCCGGGTCATGGTGCTGGAGGTGATTCTTAGGCCCTCACCTGGGTCATGTTACTGAAAGAAAGATTACCAGCCCTCCCCCTCCAGGTCATGTCACTGAAGGGTGCCCAGCCCTCACACCCCGGGTCATGGTGCTGAAGGGGTGCCCGGCCCTCACACCCAGGGCCATGGTGCTGGATTGGTGCCCGGCCATCACACCCCGTTTCATGGCACTGAAATGGTGCCCGGCCCTCACTCCCCGATTCGTGACACTGAAGGGGTGCCCGGCCCTCACATACCGGGTCATGTCACCTAAGCCCGGTGCCCAGCCTCACCCCGGATCATGGCACTGATGGTGCCAGCCCTCCCACCGTGTGTAACCGGTGAAGCTTTGCCCGGCCCTCAAGCTTCCCTGGTCATGTTCCTAAAAATTGGTGCCCGGCCTCCTTTTACAGCCTGGTGCTGGAGGGGTGCCAGCCTCCACACCCCAGTCATATCCACTAAAAGGGTGCCCGGCCTTCACAACCCGGGTCATGGTGCTGGAGGGGTGCCCGGTCCTCACACCCCGGGTCATGTCACTGAAAGGGTGCCCGGCCCTCACACCCCGGGTCTTGTCACTGAAGGGATGCCCGGCCCTCACCCCGGGTCATGGCACTGAAGAGGTGCCTGGCCCTCACACCCCAGGTCATGGTGCTGGAGGGGTGCACGGCCTTCACACCCCAGGTCATGTCACTAAAGGGGTGCCCGGCCCTCACACCCCTGGTCATGTCACTGAAGGGGTGCACGGCCATGACACCCCGGGTCATGGACCTAAAGTGGTGCCCGGCCCTCACACCCCGGGTCATGGGGTTGAAGCGGTTCCCGGCCCTCACACCCCGTTTCATGTCACTGAAGGGGTGCCCGGCCCTAAAACCCCGGTTCATGTCACTTATGGGGTGTGCGGCCCTCACACTCCGGGTCATGGTGCTGGAGGGGTGCCCAGCCCTGACACCCCAGTTCTTGTGAAAGGGTGCCCCTCCCTCACACCCTTGTTCAAAGCAATGTTTGGGTGCCCGGCACTCACACCCTGTTTCATGGCACTTAAGGGTGCCCGGCCCTCACACCACGGGTCATGGCATTGATGAGGTGCCCGGCCGTCACACCCCTGGCCATGGCACTGAAGCTTTTCCCGGCCCTCACACCCCTGGTCATGGCACTGAAGGGGTGCCTGGCCCTCACACCCCGGTTCATGGTGCTGCAGGGGTGCCCGGCCCTCACACCCCGGGCCATGGTGCTGGAGGGGTGTCAGGCCCTGACACATCCGGGTCATGACACTGAAGGGGTGCACGGCCCTCACACCCCAGGCCATGGTGCTGGAGCGGTGCACGGCCCTCACACCCCTGGTCAT
Organism: Homarus americanus; assembly: GCF_018991925.1. Lineage (NCBI taxonomy): Eukaryota > Metazoa > Arthropoda > Malacostraca > Decapoda > Nephropidae > Homarus > Homarus americanus. The sequence goes on along the minus strand of NW_024711889.1, from coordinate 2,012 downwards.
GTCACTGAAAGGGTGCCCGGCCCTCACACCCCAGGCCATGGTGCTGGAGGGGTGCCCGGACATCACACCCCGATTCATGGCACTGAAGGTTTGCCTGTTTCTGCCCAGGTCATGGCACTGGAAGGGTGCCCGGCCCTCACACCCCGGGCCATGTTACTGAAAAGTGCTCGGCCTCTTCTCAGGTCTGTGTCACTGAAGGGTGCCCAGCCCTCCACCCAGGTCACGCACTGAGTTGCCTGTGTCACACCCGGGTCATGGTGCTGGAGGGGTGCCAGCCTTCACACCCAGGTCATGTGTCACTAAAGGTGCCCGGCTTTTCCCCAGGTTTATGTCACAGAAAAGTGCCAGCCCTCACACACCCGATTCGTGACTTTTCAGAAGGTTCCAGCCCTCACCCAGGTCATGGCACTGAAGGGGTGCCCGGCCCTCACACCCCGGGTCATGGCACTGAAGGGGTGACCGGCCCTCAAACCCCGGGTCATGTCACTGAATGGGTGCCCGGCTCTTACACCCCGGGTCATGTGACTGAAGTGGTGCCCAGCCCTCACACCCCTGGTCATGTCACTAAAGCGGTGCCCAGCCCTCACACCCCGGATCATGGCACTGATGAGGTGCCCGGCCCTCACACCCCTGGCCATGGCAGTGAAGCTTTGCCGAGCCCTCAAACCCCTGGTCATGTTCCTAAAGTGGTGCCCGGCCCTCACACCCCGGGTCATAGCACTAAATGGGTGCCAGCCTCACACCCAGGTCGCCAATTGCTGGAGGTGCAGCCCTCCACAGTTCATGTCACCAAAGTGCTTGGCCCTCACACCCCGGGTCATGTCACTGAAGATGCCGGACCTCACCCCGGGTCATGGCACTGAAGAGTGCCTGTCCCTCACAACCAGAGTCATGGTGCTGGGGTGCTGACCTTCACACCCAGGTCATGTCACTGAAGGGAGTGCCCTGGCCCTCACACCCAGGTCATGTCACTGAAGGGTGCCTTCCACCCAGGGTCATGGCACTGAAGGGTTTGCCTGGTCCTCACACCCCGGGTCATGGTGCTGGACGGGTGCCCGGCCCTCACACCCCGGGTCATGTTACTGAAAGGGTGCTCGGCCCTCACACTCCGGGTCATGTCACTGAAGGGGTGCCCGGCCCTCACACCCCGGGTCATGGCACTGAAGAGTTGCCTGGCCATCACACCCCGGGTCATGGTGCTGGAGGGGTGCCCGGCCTTCACACCCCAGGTCATGTCACTGAAGGGGTGCCCGGCCCTCACACCCCGGGTCATGTCACAGAAGGGGTGCCCGGCCCTCACACCCCGATTCGTGGCACAGAAGGGGTGCCCGGCCCTCACACCCCGATTCGTGGCACTGAAGGGGTGCCCGACCCTCACACCCTGGTTCAAAGCACTGTATGGGTGCCCGGCACTCACACCCCGTTTCATGGCACTTAAGGGGTGCCCGGCCCTCACACCCCGGGTCATGACACTCATGAGGTGCCCGGCCCTCACACCCCTGGCCATGGCACTGAAGCTTTGCCCGGCCCTCACACCCCTGGTCATGTACCTAAAGTGGTGCCCGGCCCTCACACCCCGATTCATGGCACTGCAATGGTGCCCGGCCCTCACACCCTGGGCCAGGGTGCTGGAGGGGTGTCAGGCCCTGACACCCCCGGGTCATGACACTGAAGGGGTGCCCGAACCTCACTCCCCAGGCCATTGTGCTTGAGGGGTGCTCGGCCCTCACACCCCGGGTAATGTCACTGAAAGGGTGCCCGGCCCTCACACCCCGGGCCATGAAGCTGAAGGGGTGCCCGGACATCACACCCCAATTCATAGCACTGAACGGGTGCCCGGTTCTCACACCCTTGGTCATGTCTCTGAAGGTGTGCGCAGCCCTCACACCCCGGGTCATGTCACTGAAACGGTGCCCGGCCCACACACCCCGGGTCATAGCACTGAAGGGGTGCCTGGCCCTCACACCCCGGGTCATGGAGCTGAAGCGGTGCCCGGCTCTCACACCCCGGTT
>NW_024711888.1:282500-290751 GCF_018991925.1 Homarus americanus | reverse complement strand
CCACATGTGGAGAGCCCACCTCACTCCTCCTCACCTCTCACCTCCTTTACCTCCCTTACCCTCACCTCACTCTTTCCTGACTTCCCTGACTCCTCCCCTCTTTACCTCTTTACCTCACTTACCTCACCTTCTGACTCCTCACCTCACTTTCACCTCACTCACTTTATTTTCCCTGACTTCCCTTTACCTTTACTCCACTTCCCTACTTTCACTTTCCACCTCCCTCACCTCACCCCTCACCTCCCTGCCTCCCCACTCCCTCACTCACCTTCCTGACCTTCCCACCCTCACCTCCCCACCCCCACCTCCTCACCTCCCCTCACCTCCCACCCCTCACCTCCCTGCTATACCTCTACCCTTTCACCTCCCTACCTCATCACCCCCACCTCCTCACCCTCACCTCACCTTCCTGACCTCCTCTTTACCCTCACCTCCTCACCCCCACCCTCCCTACCTTCCTGACCTTACCTCACCTCCTCCCCTACCCTCACCTCCTCCCCACCTCCCTCACCCCTTACCTCCCTCACCTCACCTCACCTTCCTGACCTCCCTCACCTCACCACTCACCTCAATACCTTCCTCACTCTCTGACTCTCCCTAAGTTACTTCTTTTACTTTTCATTTCTTCTTTTTACTTTTACTTTTCTTTTTATTTTTCTTTCTTTTTGCTTTTTATTTTTTATTTTCTTTTTACTTCTTCTTTTTTTTACTTTACTTTCTTTTACTTTTTCTTTTAATACTATTTTTCTTCTTTGATTTTCTTTATTTTTCTTTTATTTATTTACTTTCCTTTAATACTTCTTTACTTTCTTTACTTTTACCCTCACCCTTCCCGACCTCCACCTCCTCACCTCACCACCCTCACCTTTACCTATTTCCCTCTCACCTCTCTTTACTTTCACTTTCACTTATCACTCCCCTCATTCTTTACTTTCCTGACGTCATTACTCTGTATTTCCTCATTTCTTTTTCACTTTCTCTACTTCCTCATTTCACTTCTTTCCTTTTCCTGCTGACCTCACCTTCCTCTCACTCTCACCTCCCCTCACCCCTTTCACCTCACTCTCCTCGACTTTACTCTTACTTTACTCTTCCTTTACTTTACTCTCTTTTTTTACTTCTTTTACTTTACTCTTTTCTTATTTCCTTTACTTTCCTTTATTCTTCTTTACTTTCCTTTACTTCTCTTTATTCTTTACTTTCCTTTACTTTCCTTTACTCTTTTCTTTTACTTCTTCTTTTCTCTCTTTACTCTCTTTACTCTTCCTTTACCTTTACCTTTTTACTTTCTTTTTTCTTTTACTTTACTTCTTCTTTACTTTTACTTTCTTTTCCTTTTACTTTCTTTACTTCTTTTTACTTTCCTCTCCTCCCTTACTTTTCTCCTTACCTCCCCTCCCACTGACCCTCCCCTGACTCCTACCCACTCCCCCCTCCCTCACTTCCCCTCACCTCCTCACCTTCTCCCTCACCTCTCCACTCTCCCCACTCCCCTCACTCACCTCACCTTCCTACTTTACTTCACCTTCACTTTTACTCTTCTTTACTTTTTCTAATTTTTCTTTACTCTTTACTCTTCTTTACTCTTTACTTCTTTACTTTCCTTTACTTCTTCTTTCTCTTTTACTCTTCTTCTTTATTTCTTCTTTCTTTTACTTTGCTTTTTTTTACTTTTCTTTTACTTTCTTTTACTTTCTTTTACTTTCTTTTACCTTTACTTTTCTTTGACTTTCCTTTACTTTCCTTTATTCTTTACTCTCTCTTTACTTTCTTTACCTCCCCTTCTTTACCTTTTCATCCTTCCTGACTCTTCTCTCATTTCCCTCTCACCTCCCCACCTTACCTTCCTCCTTACCTCTCCACCTCCCTACTTCCCTTACCTCATTTCCCTTTATCTCCCTCACCTCTCCTTTCTTACTCTCCACTTCCCTACCCTTTCACCTTACCTACCTCTCCTTTGACCTCCTCACTTCACCTCACCTTCCCTGACTCTCCCTCACTCTCCTCTACCTTCCCCTTTACCTCCCCTTTATCTTTACTTCTCTTTACTCTTCTTTACTTCTTTATTTCTTTCCTTTACTTCTTCTTTACTTTTCTTTCTTTTTACTTCTTTACTTTTCATTTTTCTTATTCTTCTTTACTTTCTTTTATTTTCTTTTACTTTCTTTACTTCTTCTTTATCTTTTACTTCTTCTTTACTTCTTCTTTCTTTTACTTTCTTTACTTTTACTTTACTTTTTCTTTACTTTTCTTTACTTTTTCTTCTTTTCTCTTTACCTTTTTACTTCTTTCATTTTCTTTTACTCTTTACTTTTTACTTTTACTTTTCTTTTTACTTTTACTTCCTTCCTTTTACTTTCTTTACTTCTTTACTTCTTTTACTTTTACTTTTACTTTTTTACTTCTTTACTTTACTTTCTTTACTCTTCTTTACTTTCTTTACTCTTTACTTTTCTTTACTCTTTACTTTCATTTCTTCTTTTTACTTCTTTTACTTTTACTCTTTACTTTCCTTTATTTTCTTTACTTTTACTTTCTTACTTTTACTTTTCTTACTTTTACTTTCTTTTTACTTTCTTTTACTTTTCCTTTTTACTTTCTTTCTTTTACTTCTTCTTTTTTTACTTTCTTTTTTACTTCTTCTTTACTTTCTTTACTTTCCTTTACTTTTACTTTTCCTTTTTAATCTTCTTCCTTTACTTTCTTTTTACTTTCTTTTTACTTTTACTTTTCTTTACTTTCTTTTACTTCTTCTCTTTTACTTTTCTTTCTTACTCTTTACTTCTTTTACTTTTACTTTCTTTTACTTTCTTTTCCTTTACTTTTACTTCTTTCTTTTACTTCTTCTCTTTTTACTTCTTCTTTTACTTTCTTTTTACTTTTACTTTCTTTTTTACTTTTCTCTTTACTTTTTTCTTTTTACTTTCTTTACTTTTACTTTCTTTACTTTTCATTTTCTTTTTTACTTTCTTTTTTTTACTTTTCTTTACTTTCTTTTACTTTAATTTTTCTTTACTTTCTTTTACTTTCTTTATACTTCTCTCTCTTTACTCTCTTTTCCTCTCTTTATTCTCTTTACTCTTTACTTTTCTATCCTTTCTTTACTTTCTTTATCCCCACCTCACCTTCCTGACCTCCCTTGCCTCTCTTCCCTCACCTCCCTCACCTCCCTCACCTCCCCTCACTTCCCATTAGCTCTTAAGTGAAATTTAATGCTTTTCCCATACTGTTCTGCCTTAGTAGTAGTCACTGACACTAACCCGGCCCAGCCTCTGTTGGTCAGGTCTGGTGGGGACGTTCGTTCAAGGGCAAGCATAGACCCTTATTACCCCTTCCCTTCTTCCCTTTCCTCTTCCCCATCCCTCTTCCCTTCTTTCCCCGTCCTCACCTTCCCTTTCCTTCTCTCTTCCCTTCCTCACCCTTCCTCCCTCATCCTCCCTTTTCTCCTTCTACTTACTCCCCTCACCATCTCCTTCTCCTCCCCCATCCCTTCTTACCCCCACTCCTTCGCCTATCCTTCCCATTTCTCTTTTCCCACCTCCCTCCACCCTTCCCTTCTCTCTCACACTACCTTCCCTCCTATTCTCCCTCACCCTTCCCTCCTCATCCTCCTCCTTTCACTTCACCCCTCACCCCTCCCTCCCCGTACTCTCCTCTTCCTCCCTCTCCCCCCCCTCCCCTGTGTATAGTGAACAGAATAGCGGGAACAAATAATATAATTGTTAGACATGTAATTAAACTTGGCTGGGTAGATATATAATGAGAATGTTTAGTATCAGTGACTTTGGAAGCACCTGAAGTTTACACACCCTAACGCTTCCTGGAGATGGAGGTGGCGTGGAGGTTTGTGTTGGGTGTTGCTGTGTTAAATTGGGTGTGTAGGTTAGATCAGGTCATGTTCTGGGTTTTGTGTGATTGGTGGGTCATGTTATACCGTGTTAGGTCAGGTCAGGTCAGCGTTATAGTGTTTTATCTTGATTTCGGGTACAATATTATGGTCTCGTGACGTTGGATGAAGGAGACTTAGAACACCTTCATTGTTGACCTTATGGATAACTTCCTGTCAACAACAACAACAAGTAGCTCAGGAAGATCACCACATGACCTTACTCTCTAACAACATCTTCCATTAATCTCAAGGCCTCTGGTTGGCACTACCATGGGGGTCTTGTGTCTTTTGTGGCACTATCGTGAGAGCCTCCCTGGTGCCATCTGCTGGCAACACAGGGAGCTCGTCAAGGGGCCACACCGTCCATGACCTCTAACTGCCTGAAGGACATCCTCTCTCTTCCCCTTTTCTTCCTTTCCCTTCTCCCCTTCCTCCCCTTCTCTCCTTTCCCCTTTTTCCCTCTTTCTTCTCCTCCTCTCTCCTTCCTTCCTCCTCTTTTCCTTCTTTTTCTCTCTTCCTTTCTCTCCTCTCTCTATCTCTCCTCTCATACCTATACACACCTGCCCTTGGGACCTCTGCGCTTTGTAATGGACTCTTGATTATGAGACCTCTTGATTTTTTCTTGGGACATTTTTCTTAAAAGAATCTCTTGACTTAGGGACCTTTGGATTTGGGGACCTCTTAAATTTTGGGGGAACCTCTTAATTTTGGAGGAACCTCTTGGTTTTGAGACCTCTTGCTTTTGGGAACACGTTAACTCCACCCAGATAGTTCAGCTGTTCTTGGGATCCCTGTGTCTAAGACTTCCCACCCCACCCCACCCCACCCCACCCTACCTCCCCTTCTTCTTGGGGCGTCACTCTTCCTAGCCCTCCAGGGACCAGTGTCGGCGGCTCAGGACTTGCCCCGCGGGAGTAGTTACCTGAAGGAGGCCTACCAACCTACCTGACCGTACTCTCGCCCCCACCACACTGCCAGTTATTGTCCCTCGTGGTCAAATTATTCCCTCGAGACTCTCCGGAAATGTTGTTTAAAGGAGGAATTTGTGGACACCCTTAACGCACCCCTTAACACACCCCAATACGTCCAGCACACCCCTAACACACCCCAACACACCCTTAATACACTCCAACACACTCCATCACCACCCAACACACCTAAACTCACTTAACACACCAATACATCCCTAACACACCCTCAACACACTCTCAACACACCCCAACACACCTCTACCTCCAACACCCCAATCAACACCTCCTCCACACCCTCAAACACACCCCCCCATACTTCCAACACACCTTCCTCCACCAACACACCCCAACACACTCCAACACACCCCCACACTTCCAACACACCCCAACACACTCAAACACACCCCCTACACTTCCAACACACCTTCCCTTTTTTTTTCGAACATTACTTTCCTTCTACCAACACACCCTCAACACACTTAACACACCCCAACACACCTCTACCTCCAACACTCAATCAACACTCTCTTCCACACCCTCAAACACACCCATATTTACATAATTTTTCTTTCCACCAACACACCCTCAACACACTCTCTAACACACAACACACTTCTACCTCCAACACCTTACTTCAACACTCCTCCACATCCTCAAACACACTCATACTTCACACACCTTCCTCCTACTAACATACTTCTTTCAACACACTCCAACACACCTCACCACCGTCACACTCATCATTTATTTAATATAATTGTGGTAATTATTTTAATACCTAAGAACACAGACCAAGTCATTGTCAGTATTTGCTGAGGATATTTATTGTACTGTTAATATAATGTGTAAATAGGGAGTCAGGGTGTTGTTGTGGGTTATGATTGTTGTTGTTGTTGTGGTTCCTTAAGTCTTGTTGTGGCGTCGTGTTGTTGTTGTTGTGGTTCCTAAAGTTTTGTTGTGACGTCAATGTTGTTGTTGTTGTTGTTGTTATTGATTTTATAGAAGATTAAAACAAATGCAGGTAATGTTATGATTAATAGTTACAATATTAATGATGTGACGAAACGTGTGTGTGTGTGTGTGTGTGTGTGTGTGTGTGTGTGTGTGTGTGTGTGTGTGTGTGATATAAATAAATAAGAAAATAAAACATCCACACATTTGGTCGGTCCATTCAACACGATTCTTATGTTTGGTTAAAAAAATTCCTGGACGCTAAAAATTTCTTCACACACACACACACACACACACACACACACACACACACACACACACACACACACAGCCATATTTTTGTGTGATATTTCCGCCTCACTTTGTTATCATCCTCACAACACAAGAGGAAAAAATCTGAAGAGAGAAGAATCACGTCCAAGAGTGAGAATCGAACCATAAACCCGAGTTTTACGTAGACTCGAGTGCATCGATGCCTAGGAGGAGGAGGAGAGGGGAGGGAGAACGCACTCAGCTGACCAAGAAACGATGAAGGGAGGGTGGGAGGAGTGAGAGGGGAAGAGGGAGAGGGGAGGGAGTGTGAGAGGAGGGAAAAGAGGGATGAAGATGACGAAAGGAAAAGAAGAACAGGGAGGGAGAGGGATAAAGAAGGAGGAACAAAATGAAGGAAGAAGAGGAGGAGAGGAATGGTAAGGAAAGGTGGATGGGAAGGAAGAGGAGAAGAAAGTAAGGAAGAGGAGGGAGGAGGGAAAAGGTAGATGGGGAGGAGAAGGAGGAGGAAAATCAGAATGGAGAGAGGAAGAGGGGAGAGGAGGGGTGGGAGGTCATTCAGCAGGCACTAAAAATTCTGTCCATCAACAATAGAGGAATGGAGAGGAAAGAGACGACCCTCCTGGGAACCCTCTCTCTCTCTCTCTCACACACACACACACACACCACACACACACACACACACACACACACACACACACACCACACACACACACACACACACACACACACCCTCGCCTGACCACAAACAATTGGACATGGAGAACAAGCAACATTACATATTTACTGACTGACAGACACACAGTGATATATTTAGTGTACAACCAAAGCCTTGTATGATTTTTTCTTCCCGATACTTTATAATTACAAAGGCAATTTATTATATTTACATACCTGTGTATACAAGTAACTGTGTATACAAGTAATTATGTATCTCCTGTAGTGTGTGTGTGTGTGTGTGTGTGTGTGTGTGTGTGTGTGTGTGTGTGTTTTATTTATTTTTATGTTTGAATGGTAGGAGGGGATCTGTGGTGTAATGGTCAGTATGCTCGCTCTCGCAAGGGACCTGTTCGATCCCGGGCAGGGTGAAACTATAAGTTTCTTTACGCCATTTGCCTCTGTCTACCCAGCAGTAATTGGGGACCTGGATGTAATCGATTTGCGGATCGTGTTCCGTAATGGTTAGCCAGTGCAGTTGGCTGTCCGGTCTTCTCGGACTATTCCTTGACACTGGGTCACGCAACTCGTTAACTTAGGGTGTGGTTGTTGTGTTGGCGACAGTTTCTACACCCCAAACAACACGCCTGGGTGGCCCTTGGGCCGGCCATCCTCGAACACAGGGAGCAACCATTAATTAACAATAGTGTAAAGTAACAGTGACTCAGGTAACACTCCAGACTACAGCGTTACCTTCCGTTAGTTCCGAGAAAATACATAACTTGATTACATAAATTACATAGATTTTGTTTGGTACCAGCGAAGCCGTCATATATATCCGTGTGTGTGTGTGTGTGTGTGTGTGTGTTATGTGTGTGTGTGTGTGTGTGTGTGTGTGGCCCAGTTACTGCCTTACCTCACCTTACTGAGAGTGTTTATATGAGGGATGTATTCAGAGATTGGTCACACACACACACACACACACACACACACACACACACACATGGACAGTAACTGCGCCATAAAATATAAACCATCGGACCATTACAGCGCCATATTATAGTTTACCTCTAGACCAGCAAACGATCGTCCACCCAATTACACTTCCCTATAGCCATTAAGCCATAGTTAACGAGCCCCTCTAATTTGTGGACATAATAACTACGCCTATATTATACCGCCTATATTGGAGCTATAATCCTTGGGGGTATAATGGGATGAGTTAAGCTATATTAGGGCCTGTTAGAGGCTATACTATACGGGCATGTTATAATTAATGAGAATAGTTCTTATATAATAGCCTTGTAGTGAGGCTAAAGGTATATTATGCCGCCTTGATGTTATAACTGTGGCTATAATGGCTGGGCTATAATGGCTGTGGCTATAATGGCTGTGGCTATAATGGCTGTGGCTATGTGCTGTGGCAATGGCTGTGACTATAATGGCTGTGGCTATAATGGCTGTGACTATAATGGGACTATAATGGCTGTGTTGCTGCGACTATAATGGCTGT
>NW_024711888.1:170000-277500 GCF_018991925.1 Homarus americanus | reverse complement strand
TGGTGTGGTAGTGGTGGTGGTGTGGTAGTGGTGGTGGTTGGTAGTAGTGGTGTGGTTGGTAGTAGTGGTGGTGTGGTAGTCGTGGTGGTTGGTAGTAGTGGTGTGTGGTTGGTAGTAGTGGTGGTGTGGTAGTAGTGGTGGTTGGTAGTAGTGGTGTGGTTGGTAGTAGTGGTGGTGTGGTAGTAGTGGTGTGGTTGGTAGTTTGTGGTGGTGTGGGTGTGGTGGTGTGGTAGTGGTGGTGTGGTAGTTGTGGTGGTGTGGTTGGTGAAGTGGTGGTGGTGTGGTGGTTGTGGTGGTGTGGTGGTAGTGGTGGTGTGGTAGTAGTGGTGGTGTGGTGGTAGTGGTGGTGTGGTAGTGAGTGGTGGTTGGTAGTAGTGGTGTGGTTGGTAGTAAGTGGTGGTGTGGTAGTAGTGGTGGTTGGTAGTAGGTGGTGGTGGTTGGTAGTAGTGATGGTTGGTAGTGGTGGTGGTTGGTAGTAGTGGTGTGGTTGGTAGTAGTGGTGGTGTGGTAAGTGGTGTGGTTGTGTAGTGGTGGTGTGGTAGTAGTGGTGTGTGGTAGTGGTGGTGGTGTGTTATTAGTATTGTGTGGTAGTAGTGGTGGTGTGGTAGTTGTGTGGTGGTGTGGTAGTGGTGGTGTGGTTGGTGGTGGTGGTGGTGTGGTGGTGGTGGTGTGTGGTAGTGGTGGTGGTGTGGTGGTAGTGGGTGTGGTTGGTAGTAGTGTGGTGGTTTGTGGTTGTGGTGGTGTGGTGGTGGTGGTGTGGTAGTGGTGGTGGTGTGATGGTTGTGGTGGTGTGGTGGTGAGTGGTGTGTTTGGTGTGGTGGTGGTGTGGTGGTTGTGGTGGTGGTAGTAGTGGTGTGGTTGGTGGTGGTGGTGTGGTAGTAGTGGTGGTGTGGTAGTTGTGTGGTGGTGTGGTAGTTGTGGTGGTGTGGTAGTAGTGGTGTGGTTGGTGTTGTGGTGTGGTGTGGTAGTTGTGGTGGTGGCGTATGTATGTTACGTAACTCACTAAGTAACAAACTGATGACTGACTAAAAGATGATGGTGGTGACAGTATTGATGGTGACAGTATTGATGGTGACGGTATTGATGGTGATGGTGGTGATAGTGTTGGTGGTGATAGAGGCGTTGTCGTGATGATAGTGTTGGTGGTGATGATAGTGGCGTTGTTGATGATAGTGGCGTTGTCGATGATGGCGTTGTTGATGATGAGTGGCGTTGTTGATGATAGTGGCGTTGTTGATGATAGTGGCGTTGTTGATGATGGTGGCGTTGTTGATGATAGTGGCGTTGTTGATGATGGTGTCGTTGATGATAGTGGCGTTGTCGATGATAGTGGCGTTGTCGATGATAGTGGCGTTGTTGATGATAGTGTGGCGTTGTCGATGATAGTGGCGTTGTCGATGATAGTGGCGTTGTTGATGGTCGTTTGTGGTGGTGGCGTTGTTGATGATGGTGTTGGTGATAGTGTTGGTGGTGATGATAGTGGCGTTGTCGATGATAGTGGCGTTGTCGATGATAGTGGCGTTGTCGATGATAGTGTTGGTGGTGATGATAGTGGCGTTGTTGATGATAGTGGCGTTGTTGATCGATAGTGGCGTTGATGATAGTGGCGTTGTTGATGATAGTGGCGTTGTCGATGATAGTGGCGTTGTCGATGATAGTGTTGGTGGTGATGATGATTGGCGTTGTCGATGATAGTGGCGTTGTCGATGATAGTGCGTTGTCGATGATAGTGGCGTTGTCGATGATGGTGGCGTTGTCGATGATGGTGGCGTTGTTGATGATAGTGGCGTTGTTGGTGATGGTGTTGGTGTTGGTGATGGTGATAGTGAACAAAACAGAGGCATATAAATATTCTTCCCCACAGCTGCTGTTGTCTTTGGGGTTACCTTTTCACTGTTTAGTATACACAATATATTTTACGTGTGTGTTCTTAACGAGTTTGTTTTGGTAGATGGTGTAGCTGGTCGTTACGGTGAAGTGGTTGTGGTGGGTCGTGGTGGGGTAGTGGTTGTGGTGGTCATGTGGGTAGTGGTTGTGGGTGGTGGGGTGTGGTTGTGGTGGGTCGTGGTGGGTAGTGGTTGTGGTGGGTCGTGGTGGGGTAGTGGTTGTGGTGGGTCGTGGTGTTGGTGTGGTGGTGTGGTGGGGTGGTGGTTGTGGTGGGTCGTGGTGGGGTGGTGGTTGTGGTGGGTCGTTGTGGGGTAGTGGTTGTGGTGGGTCGTGGTGGGGTGAGTGGTTGTGGTGGGTCGTGGTGGGGTGGTGGTTGTGGTGGGTCGTGGTGGGGTAGTGGTTGTGGTGGGTCGTGGTGGGGTAGTGGTTGTGGTGGGTGGTTGTGGGGGTGGTGGTGTGTGGTGGGTCGGGTGGGTAGTGGTTGTGGTGGGTGGGGTGGTTGTGTGGGTCGTGGTGGGGTAGTGGTTGTGGTGGGTCGTTGTGGGGTGTGGTGGTTGTGGTTGTGGTGGGGTACTCGTTGTGATGGGTCGTGGTTGTTGTTGGTCGTGGTGGGGTAGTGGTTGTGGTTGTGGTTGTGGTGGGGTAGTGGTTGTTGTTGGTCGTTGGGGGTAGTGGTTGTGGTTGTGGTGGGGTAAGTGGTTGTGATGGGTCGTGGTCGTGGTAGGTCGTTGGTGGGGTGGTGTTTGTGGTGGGTCGTGGTGGGGTGATGTGGTTGTGGTGGGGTTGTGGTTGTGGTTGCGGTGGGGTAGTGGTTGTGATGGGTCGTGGTGGGGTAGTGGTTTTGTTGGTCGTGATGGGGTTAGTGGTTGTACAGTGAATTGGTTAGTGATGGGTCGTGGTAGGGTAGTGGTTGTTGTTGGTCGTGATGGGGTGGTGGTTGTGGTGGGTCGTGGTAGGGTAGTGGTTGTTGTTGGTCGTGATGGGGGTAGTGGGTTGTGGTGGGTCGTGGTAGGGTAGTGGTTGTTGTTGGTCGTGATGGAGGGTGGTTTGTGGTGGGTCGTGGTGGGTGAGTGGTTGTGGTTGGTCGTGATGGGGTAGTGGTTGTGGTGGGTCGTGGTGGGGTAGTGGTTGTGGTGGGTCGTGGTGGGGTGAGAGTTGTAATGGGTCGTGGTGGGGTGAGTGGTTGTGGTGGGTCGTGGTGGGGTGGTGGTTGTAGTGGGTCGTGGTGGGGTAGTGGTTGTGGTGGGTCGTGGTGGGGTAGTGGTTGTGGTGGGTCATTGGTAGGGTGAGTGGTTGTGGTGGGTCGTTGTGGGGTGAGTGGTTTGTGGAGGGTCGTGGTGGGGTGAGTGGTTGTGGTGGGTCGTGGTGGGGTGAGTGGTTGTGGTGGGTCGTGGGTAATTGGTGGTTGTGGTGGGTCGTGGTGGGGTAGTGGTTGTGGTGGGTCGTGTGTGGGGAGTAGTGGTTGTGGTTGTGGTGGGGTATCGTTGTGATGGGTCGTGGTTGTTGTTGGTCGTGGTGGGTAGTGGTTGTGGTTGGGTTGTGGTGGGGTAGTGGTTTGTGGTGGGTTGTGGTGGGGTAGTGGTTGTTGTTGGTCGTGGTTGGGGTGAGTGGTTGTGGTTGTGGTGGGGTAGTGGTTGTGATGGGTCGTGGTTGTGGTGGGTCGTGGTAGGGTAGTGTTTGGTGGGTCGTGGTGGGGTAGTGGTTGTGGTGGGGTTGGGTTGTGGTTGCGGTGGGGTAGTGGTTGTGATGGGTCGGTGGGGTAGTGGTTTTGTTGGTCGTGATGGGTAGTGGTTGTACGTAGTGGGTTGTGGTGGGTCGTGGTAGGGTGGTGGTTGTTGTTGGTCGTGATGGGATTAGTGGTTGTGGTGGTTGGTGGTAGGTAGTGGTTGTTGTTGGTCGTGATGGGGTGGTGGTTGTGGTGGGTCGTGGTAGGGTTAGTGGTTGTGGTTGGTCGTGATGGGGTGAGTGGTTGTGGTGGGGTCGTGGTGGGGTAGTGGTTGTTGTTGGTCGTGATGGGGTAGTGGTTGTGGTGGGTCGTGGTAGAGTAGTGGTTGTTGTGGTCGTGGGGGTGAGTGGGTTGTGGTGGGTCGTGGTAGGTAGTGGTTGTTGTTGGTCGTGATGGGGTGTAGTGGTTGTACAGTGGTGGGTTGTGATTGGGTCGTGGTAGGGTGAGTGGTTGTGGTGGGTCGTGGTAGGGTGAGTGGTTTGTGGGTCGTGGTAGGGTGGTGGTTGTAAGTGGTGGGTTGTGGTGGGGTTGTGGTAGGGTAGTGGTTGTGGTGGTCGTGGTGGTGGTGGTTGTGGTGGGTCGTGGTAGGGTAGTGGTTGTGGTGGGTCGTGGTGAATTGAGTGGTTGTGGTGGGTCGTGGTAGGGTGGTGGTTTGTGAGTAGTGGGTGTGTGGTAGGAGTGGTCAGTTGGGTTTGTGGTGGTCGTGTAGGGTGGTGTGTTGTGTGGTGGGTGTTGGTAGGGTAGTGGTTGTGGTGGGTCGTGGTAGGGGTGAGTGGGTTGTGGTGGGTCATGGTAGGGTTAGTGGTTGTGGTGGGTCGTGGTAGGGTGAGTGGTTGTGATGGGTCGTGGTAGGGTAGTGGTTTGTCAGTGGTGGGTTGTGGTGGGTCGTGGTAGGGTAGTGGTTGTGGTGGGTCGTGGTAGGGTAGTGGTTGTGGTGGGTCGTGGTAGGGAAGTGGTTGTGGTGGGTCGTGGTAGGGGTAGTGGTTTGTGGTCGTGGTAGAGTGGTGGTTGTACGTGAGTGGGTTGTGGTGGGTCGTGGTAGGGTAGTGGTTGTGGTGGGTCGTGGTAGGGTAGTGGTTGTGGTGGGTCGTGGTAGGGTGAGTGGTTGTGGTGGGTCGTGGTAGGGTAGTGGTTGTGGTGGGTCGTGGTAGGATAGTGGTTGTGGTGGGTCGTGGTGGGTGAGTGGTTGTAGTGGGTCGTGGTAGGGAGTAGTGGTTGTGTGGGTCGGGGTAGGTGGTTGTGGTGGGTCATGGTAGGGTAGTGGTTGTGGTGGGTCGTGGTAGGGTGGTGGTTGTGGTGGGTCGTGGTAGGGTAGTGGTTGTGGTGGGTCATGGGTAGGATTAGTGGTTGTGGTGGGTCGTGGTAGGGTGAGTGGTTGTGGTGGGGTCGTGGTAGGGTAGTGGTTGTGGTGGGTCGTGGTAGGGTAGTGGTTGTAGTGGGTCATGGTAGGGTAGTGGTTGTGGTGGGTCGTGGTAGGGTAGTGGTTGTGGTGGGTCGTGGTAGGGTGGTGGTGGTTGTGGTGGGTCGTGGTAGGGTGAGTGGTTGTGGTGGGTCGTGGTAGGGTGAGTGGTTGTGGTGGGTCGTGATAGGGTAGTGGTTGTGGTGGGTCGTGGTGGGAGTGAGTGGTTGTGGTGGGTCGTGGTAGGGTAGTGGTTGTGGTGGGTCGTGGTAGGGTAGTGGTTGTGGTGGGTCGTGGTAGGGTGTAGTGGTTGTGGTGGGTCGTGGTAGGGTAGTGGTTGTGGTGGGTCGTGGTAGGGTAGTGGTTGTGGTGGGTCGTGTGAGGGTGTAGTGGTTGTGGTGGGTCGTGGTAGGGTAGTGGTTGTGGTGGGTCGTGGTGGGGGTGAAAGTGGTTGTGGTGGGTCGTGGTAGGGTAGTGGTTGTGGTGGGTCGTGGTAGGGTGAGTGGTTGTGGTGGGTCGTGGTAGGGGTAGTGGTTGTGGTGGGTCGTGGTAGGGTGAAGTGGTTGTGGTGGGTCGTGGTAGGGTGAGTGGTTGTGGTGGGTCGTGGTAGGGTGAGTGGTTGTGGTGGGTCGTGGTAGGGTGGTGGTTGTGGTGGGTCGTGGTAGGGTGAGTGGTTGTGGTGGGTCGTGGTAGGTGAGTGGTTGTGGTGGGTCGTGGTGGGGTAGTGGTTGTGGTGGGTCGTGGTAGGGTAGTGGTTGTGGTGGGTCGTGGTAGGGTAGTGGTTGTGGTGGGTCGTGGTAGGGTAGTGGTAACAAAATAACATATATTTGTGTTTGTTTTTGAGTTGCTATTTTTTTTGTTGTTTACGTTTACATAATGTGAGATAATTGCGTGTGTGTGTGTGTGTGTGTGTGTGTGTGTGTGTGTGTGTGTGTGTGTGTGTGTGTGTGTGTGTGTGTGTGTGTGTGTGTGTGTGTGTGTGTGCAATGTTCAAGGTGGGGTGTGGACAGGTATGAATAACAGTAATGATGTAATTACCTCAGAACCTGCTGTGTTTTCTGCTCCTGACATGTTATTTAATTTTCTCGAGGAAGTTGCTTTAGACTACACAATTAATTAGAGACATTAGTGAGGAGTAATTAAGAATATGTCCTTTTATGGCATTTAGTGATAAGACATATTGTTGATCATTAATTAAGACAAAATGGTCCCTTGGGAGATTAAACAGCCATTAGGTAATTATATAAAGGGAAATAAATCTAATTGTATTAGAATGTGTGTGTGTGTGTGTGTGTGTGTGTGTGTGTGTGTGTGTGTGTGTGTGTGTGTGTTGTGTGTGTGTGTGTGGGTTGATCTGTGGTACCTCGTGTTGTGTCCATAGGTGAGTGTGTTAACCATCACACACACACACAGGGGGGGTGATTACATTAGCCTCACCTCTTAAGGGAGTCGCTCGCACAAGCTACTCTTATCTTCATCATATATCCAAGCGTCATGTTCACGGCCACACGATAAAGGCCACACACCGACCCTTCCCACGGGAAATTACGCCCAAATTTCCCGTTTCCATCAGTTTTTGACTTCCTCGGGAAATGGAAATGCCGGAGACGTGTATAATTCAGAGATATATACATTTAAAGATGTATATCAGTTCCCGGTGACGTAGGAATGTGTATTATGTCAGGTCTATTGCTGTTATTTGTATGTAAATGTGTATAGATGCCATGTGTGTGTGTATGAATGTGTATAGATACATGTATATAAGAGATATTAATGTGATATATCTATGTTTTTATGTATAGGAATTTATATTAATGTGTTTAGATATCGTTTTACAGATGGCTATTTTAATATCCTGGAAACAGTATGAGACTTGGCTACGTGTACAGATACCTTACGACAGCCAGTCATCCGTGTAAAGTGGTAATATATGAAACAGACAGACAGACAGGGAGACAGAGGCAGACAGATAGACAGAGAGAGACAGACAGATAGACAGGGAGAGACAGACAGATAGACAGGGAGAGCAGACAGATGAACCAGACCAGAGACAGACAGACACAGCTAGACAGGGAGAGACAGACAGACACAGCTAGACAGGGAGAGACAGACAGACACAGATAGACAGAGACAGACAGATAGACAGGGAGAAACAGATAGACAGACAAACAGACAGACAGACAGTAATCCTAGGTAATTATTCTTTAGCTACAATATTCATATACTGAAGGCATCATGAGGGAAGGGGAGGGTGAGGGGGGGTGGAGGGGTGGTGAGGGGGTGGAGAGGGGGGGAGGGGGCTGGCGGACCTGTAGTGAGTGCGCGTGAGGGAGACAAAAAGATGACTGCCTGATACAGGTGAGAGGGAAGTGAGAGGGAAGTGAGAAGGGAGTGAGAGGTGTCGGGGAGAGAGAGAGAGGGTCGTTAATTGTCTCTGGCTTTAAGTATAGATCAGGTTTACTTAGTGTATATAGATCAGGTTTACATAGTGCATAGATCAGGTTTACATAGTGTGTGTAGATCAAGTTTACATAGTGTATATAGATCAGGTTTATATATTCCTGGTTTATTGGCGGTGTCTGCAGTCTGGTTTATTAACTAGGGTGCGTGTGAGGGTTTATTGGTTATACCTCTGTAGTTTATGAGGCAAGGATGATCTGGGGTAGTTAAGGGGAAAGGAGTGGTTCAGGAAACGGACTGGTCTGCGGTGATTCAAGGGGAGGGACTGGTCTAGGGTTTCTGGGGAACTAGTCTAGGGCTGCGTTCAGGGGAAGGAGGACTGGTCTGGGGTGATTCAAGGGGGAGGACTGGTCTAGGGTTTCTGGGGGACTAGTCTAGGCGTGCTTCAGGGGAAGGACTGGTCTGGGGTGATTCAAGGGGGAAGGGACTGGTCTGGGGTGATTCAAGGGAAGGAGGACTGGTCTGAGGTTTCTGGGGGACTAGTCTAGGCTGCTTCAGGGGAAGGACTGGTCTGGGGGTGATTCAAGGGGGAAGGACTGGTCTGGGGTGATGGGGGAAGGGACTGGTCTAGGCTGCTTCGGGGGTGCTGGTCGTGTATTAGCTGGGAAAAAGGTCTCTCATGGTCTTATTGGAGGTGGCAGGGTCTGACCAATGAATATTTGATACCTACGACCTGGCGAAAACACCCTGGGTAGTGATGGTGGTGTGGTGGTTGATGGTGGTAGTGGGGTTGGTGGTGGTGGTGGGGGTTGGTGGTGGTAGTGGTGGTTGGTGGTGGTAGTGGTGGTTGGTGGTGGTAGTGGTGGTTGGTGGTGGTAGTGGGGGTTGGTGGTGGTTGATGGTGGTAGTGGTGGTTGATGGTGGTAGTGGTGCTTGATGGTGGTAGTGGGGGTTGATGATGGTAATGGGGTTGATGGTGGTGGTGGTGTGGTGTTGGTGGTATGTGGTGGGTTGGTGTAGTGGTGATTGATTGTTGTCGGTGGTAGTTAATCACATCACCACCACCACCACCCCCACACCACCTCACCACCACCACCCCCACCACACCACCACCACCACCCACCACACCACCACCACCCACCACCACCACCACACCACCACCACACCACCACACCACCACCACCACACCACACCACCACCACCACCACCACCACCACACCACTACACCACACCACATCACACCACCACCACCACCACACCACACCACCACCACCACCACACCACCACCACCACCACACCACACCACCACACACCATATACACACACCATACCACCACCACACCACCACACAACCCCACCCTACCCCACCCTCCCCTACCCCACCCCACCCTACCCCACACCCCCTCACACCACCCCACCCCACCCTACCCCACCCCTACCCTACCCCCACACCACACCACCCACACCACACCTACCCCACACACCACCCCACCCCACCCACACACCACCCACCACACCACCTACCACCACCACCACCACCCAACCACCACCCTAACCACCACCCACCCACCCCACACACACCCACCCACCCTCACCCTACCCTACCACACCACCACACCACACACACACACACATCACCACACACCACCCCACCCCACACCCACCACACCCTACCCCACACACACCCCACACCTACCCCCACACCCCACCCCACCCCACCCCACACCACACCACACCACACCACACCACCCCCACCCTACACCACACCACCCCCCCACCATCACCACCCACACCACCCTCACCACCCACCTACCACACCACACCCCTACCCCACACCCACCCTGCCCACCACCCCCACTACCCTACCCACACACCCCCACCCTACACACACCCTACCCATCACCATCCACACCACCACCCACCACCACCCACCAACCCACCCCACCACCCCACCCCACCAAGACACCCCATCACCCTACACCCACACCACCCATCACCTACACCACACCACCCCATCACCCTACACCACACAGACACCCTCCATCCTCACACCACCCCATCACCCCACCCCACCCCATCACCCCACACCCACCACACCACACCACACTACACACCACCCCACCCCACCCCACCCCACCCTACACCACAACACACCCCACCCCACACCACTACACCCCACCACACCACCACCCCCCCCACCACCCCACCACACCACCCCACCCACCCACACCACCCCACCACACACCACCCCACACCACCCCACCCCCAACACCACCACACCACACCACACCACCACAGGTAAGGTGAGACACATCCCACTCAGGTATGAAAAAACTCCTCCTATTAATCACCTGGACGAACAACACAATTTCCTCCTGTATTTACACCTGTCTCCCTCCCCTCACTCATACTTGCCTTTACTATCTCTCACTTACCTCCCTGTGTCTCACTTGTGTCTCTCACTTACCTCCCTGTGTCTCTTGTGTCTCTGTCCCGTAGTATACTGTACATGTCTCTCTCACTCTCTCGTTTTTCGATATAGAGAGAGAGAGAGAGAGAGAGAGAGAGAGAGAGAGAGAGAGAGATTTATAAATAGATAGATATTTATAAATAGATAGATATAACACACACACAGACACACGTTCATAAATAGAGTTGTAATTAACATTTCTTCAGTAATACATCAAGGAGAATACCTGCTTTAATACCTGGTAGTATAGTGACGTCTTACCTGTGTAATGGAAAATAGTAATTCGACAATAATTTATGGTGAGTGTTGTTTAAAATTTGCGTCATACCTTTTAGTAACTCATAAATTTCAGCAAATTGTGAGAGACGACTCATAAATTCAGTGATATTGAGGAAATATGTTGTGAGGAGCACCTGGTGAGACGGTGATGTTGTGAGTTATATCTGACACACATGCCGACCTGTGGTGTAATGGTCAGCATACTCGCCTCGCAAGTGAGCGGACCTGGGTTCGATCCCCATGCAGGGTGAAACTATAGGCAAATCTCTTAGGCCATTTGCCTCTGTCTACCCAGCAGTAATTGGGGACCTGGATGTTAATCGATTTGTGGATCGTGTTCCGGGGTAATGGTTAGCCAGTGCAGTTGGCGAGTTGTCCGGTCTTCTCGGACTATTCGCTGACACTGGGTCATGCAACTCGTTAACTCGGGTGTGGTTGTTGTGTTGTGACAGCTTCTACACCTTAAACAAATTCACGCCTAGGTGGCCTAGCGCCGACCATCCTCGTTACACGAGGGGCAACCATTATTATTAGCTGACACACTTCATCTCCTCCTCACCTTCATTACATTACCTGACCTTATCTCACTCTCTGACCTGACCTGACCTCACCTCACCTCCACCTCACCTACTGTACACACACCTTCATTACCTCACCTCACACAGTGAGGCGTGACTGAGGTGTTTTTTAACTCAACACCTGCCATTAAAACACTTCATTAGGTTTGAGTGTGTGTGTGAAAAACAGAGAGAGGAAATGAGAATAAATCGATAAACTCCAGGATATAATTCATTAATTCATCTCTCTCTCTCTCTCTCTCTCTCCCTATTTATCACTTCCCAAACTCCCACCATCTCCACTACTTTTATTCCTCCTTATCTGTCTCCTCCATTCGCTAATTACTCTTCTTATCCTATCTCTTATCTTCCCCTCAATCGTTGCCTCACGCCCCTTCCCTCTATTCCTCATTATCACACTGCCTTATCTCCCCCATTATCACCTTTTGCTCTTCCTCTACCCATTAACCAACCTCGTTTACTGTGTGTGTGTGTGTGTGTGTGTGTGTGTGTGTGTGTGTGTGTGTGTGTGTGTGTGTGTGTGTGTGTGTGTGTGTGTGTGACCCCCAGCTTATTTCACCCTGATTACACTAGGCCAGATTAGAAGGGTTATGTTATGTTAAGTCAGATCGGGTTACCTTAGGTTAAGTTAGATTAGGTTAACTTAGGTTAGATTAGTTTAGGTTAAGTTTGGTTAAGTTAGGTGAGGGTCAGTGAGACAAAACTTGAGGAGGAAGGAAGGGGAGAGAACAAGACAGTGATAAGAGAATGGAAGGAGGAACAGGTGATAAAAAAATACACACACACACACACACACACACACACACACACACACACACACACAGGTGAACAAAGGGACTATATGCCCTGTGGCTAATACAACTACCAGACCACTACCACCATTATCACCACCACTCCCTCCTTACCACCCTCTCCTAACCACAACCACCACCCACCCTCACCACCACCACCACCACCCCTTCACCACTACCACTCCTTCCCTTAACCACCTCCTTACCACCACCACCCTTCACCACTACCACTCCCTCCTTACCCACCCTCCTCACCACCACCACCCCTTCACTACCACTCCCTTACCACCTCCCACTCCTCACCCCTGACCACTAACACCAACTGTGACAAATCTACCAGTAAGTTTAGCTATTTTTATGATCTACAATACTGATCCACTTCTGAGGTTCAAGGCAAGAGGCGGGCTATAAATGAGAGGTGTGCCAGCAGCCTACCTCTCTCTCTCTCTCTTCTACCTCTGGTATCCTGAACACTTAAAATATGTATGCCATCGATTACAGTACCAGGAGCCTTAGGTTGGGTTGGGTTGGGTTGGTTTTTAGTACCCCCCTACATCCTTGTGTAAGGTGAAGCGCAGAAGCGTTTACAGCCCAACAGGGAAGCATGCTAAGTTCATGCTTGCCTTTATGTCTCATGAGTTAAGGGAGTTGAAGCCTGAAGAGTCAATGGTTTATGTCTAAACAGGTTATTGGAAGTTTCAACAACTTGTCCTGATTGATTACAATTCGCAACTTTTCGTTTTACAGCAGGTACCTACTGTGCTGCTAGGTGAACAGGGACCAAGGGCTAGGAAGAGTGTCCAAGCAACTTCACTTGACCCGGGAATCGAACCCGTGACATCTTGCTTGCATTGGGTTGGGTTAGGTTAGGTCAGGACCATCGGTAAACTCTGATGTGCCTTCAGGTGACGTTGGTCTGACTAGTGGCCCGTGTGTGTGTGTGTGTGTGTGTGTGTGTGTGTGTGTGTGTGTGTGTGTGTTGTGTGTGTGTGGTGTGTGTGTTGTTGTGTTTTATGTACTGTATGCTTTTAAAGTACATGTGTCGTGATCCCTGTGTAGGTACTCAAGCCAAGTACTTTACCTTCTCGAGTACGATTTTTATGTGACATTTGGATGTTTTTGTTCACTACTGAGTACTGGTGTTCTCAAGAGTTCGATTTTCATGATGGTGGCGAATTCTTGTGTGTTCGTTTGTCTGCAGTTTATTACAATGGCGTTCGACCAGTGTGTGTTGTGGCGCCTGGGAGGTCAATATTGGGAGTCCTTGTTCTTCTTGTTGTTGTTCTTGTTGTTCTTGTTGTTCTTGTTGTTCTTGTTGTTCTTGTTGTTCTTGTTATTCTTCTTGTTCTTTTTGTTGTTGTTTTGTTGTTCTTCTTGTTCTTATTGTTATCCTTGTTGTTGTTGTTGTTGTTGTTGTTCTTGTCACTTCTTACAGACACATATCGTCTTCTTACCTTCTCCCCCCTCTCCTTCTTCCTCCCTTCTCCTTCTCCCTTCTCCACCTCTCCCCTCCTTCTCTCCTTCCCTTCTTTCTTCCCTCCCTTCCTCCTTCTTCCCCCCTTCCTCCTTCTCTCCCTCTCCCCTCCTTCTCTCCCCCTCCTTCTCTCCCCTCCTTCTCTCCCTCCTCCTTCTCTCCCCCCTCCTTCTCTCCCCTCCTCCCTCCTTCTCTCCCCTCCCTCTCCTCCTCTCCCCTTCTCCCCTCCTCTCCCCTCCTTCTCTCCCCTCCTTCTCTCCCCCTTCCTCCTCCCTCTCCCCTTCTCTCCCTCCTTCTCCCTTCTCTCCCCTCCTTCTCTCCCCTCCTTCTCTCCCCCTCCTTCTCTCCCCTCCTTCTCTCCCCTCCTCTCCTCCTTCTCTCCCCTCCTTCTCCCTCCTCCTTCTCTCCCCCTCCTTCTCTCCCCTCTCTCCTTCCCTCTCCCCCCCCCCTCCTTCTCTCCTCACCCCTCCTTCTCTCCCCCTCCCTCTCCCCTTCTCTCCTCCTCTCCCCTTCTCTCCCTCCTTCTCTCCCCCTCCTTCTCTCCCCCTCCTTCTCTCCCCTCCTTCTCCCCCTCCTTCTCTCCCTCCTTCTCTCCCCTCCTTCTCTCCACCCTTCTCTCCCCTTCCTTCTCCCCCTCAGCCTCTCCCCTCCTTCTCTCCCCCCTCCTTCTCTCCCTCCTTCTCTCCCCTCCTTCTCTCCCCTCCTTCTCTCCCCCTCCTTCTCTCCCCCCCTCCTTCTCTCCCCTCCTTCTCTCCCCTCCTTCTCTCCCCCCTCCTTCTCTCCCCCTCCTTCTCTCCCCCCTCCTTCTCTCTCCCCCTCCTTCTCTCTCCCCCCTCCTTCTCTCCCCCTCACTCCCTCTTCTCCCTTCCCTCTCCCCTTCTCTCTCCTCCTTCTCTCCCCTTCTCTCCCCCTCCTTCTCTCCCCCCCTCCTTCTCTCCCCCTCCTTCTCTCCCTCCTTCTCTCCCCCTCCTTCTCTCCCTCCTTCTCTCCCCTTCTCTCCCCCCTCCTTCTCTCCCCTCCTTCTCTCCCTCCTTCTCTCCCCCTCCTTCTCTCCCCTCCTCTCCCCCCTCCCTTCTCTCCCTCCCCTTCTCTCCCCTCCTTCTCTCCTCCTCTCCCTCCTTCTCTCCCCCTCCTCTCCCCCTCCTTCTCCCCTCCTTCTCTCCCTCCTTCCTCCCTCCTTCTCTCCCCCCTCCCTTCTCTCCCCCTCCTTCTCTCCCTCCTTCTCTCCCCTCTTCTCTCCCCTTCCCTCTCCCCTTCTCTCCCCTCCTTCTCTCCCCTCCTTCTCTCCCCTCCTTCTCTCCCCCCTCCTTCTCTCCCCTCGCCTCTCCCCCTCCTTCTCTCCCCCTCCTTCTCTCCCCCCCTCCTTCTCTCCTTCCCTCTCCCCTTCTCTCCCCCTCCTTCTCTCCCCCTTCTCTCCCCTCCTTCTCTCCCTCCTTCTCTCCCCCCCCCCTCCTTCTCCCTCCTCCACCCTTACCTTGCGTGTTTAGAGAGTGGCATAGCTGTGGGGGAGGGTACCTGAATATTAATAAACATTTTACAAGTGTCAGTATTGAGTGAGTGGTGAGTGAGTTTGCAGTTAGTGTGAGTTTGCGAGTGAGTGAGTTTGCGAGTGAGTGAGTGAGTGAGTGAGTTTGCAGTGATTTATGGATGAGTATTGTTGTTATTCATTTTTCTTGATTATTGTTGTTTTGTGAAGGTTGTATAAGGTAGATGAATATTAATGAATAAATGAATACATACATACAGGTGGTGAGTAAAGGCGGGTAACAAGAATCATTCAATTATTTATTTTTATTTATTTTTTCCAGGATGAATAATGGATAAAATATGCTTCCCAGTGTGTGTGTGTGTGTGTGTGTGTGTGTGTGTGTGTGTGTGTGTGTGTGTGTCTGTGTGTGTGTGTGTGTGTGTGTCTGTGTGTGTGTGTGTGTGTGTGTGTGTGTGTGTGTGTGTGTGTGTGTGTGTGTAAAAATAATAATAATAATTAACGGTTTATTGAAAAGTTCTGCAGCGAAGGCTGAAAATATACATTAGGCATAAATGACTTATTACATACATTGGTGGTTTAACAAAAGCCTTCATTAGAAAGGTAAAGGGAACATACAGTGAACATACAGATTAATGTAGGTGTTGAACAGCAAAAACGTAGTGTAGTAACTCCCTCCCAGATGGTGTTAGGAGGGGACCTCACGTGGTGTATAGTTCCCTCACAGATGGTGTTATGAGGGACCTCACGTGGTGTAATGGTTCCCTCACAGATGGTGTTATGAGGGCCTCACGTGGTGTAGTAATTCCTCACAGATGGTGTTATGAGGGGCTCCGTGGTGTAGTAATTCCCTCACAGATGGTGTTATGAGGGCCTCGTGGTGTAGTAATTCCCTCAGATGGTGTTATGAGGGCCTCACGTGGTGTAGTAATTCCCTCACAGATGGTGTTATAGAGGCCTCACGTGGTGTAGTAATTCCCTCACAGATGGTGTTATGAGGGGCCTCACGTGTGTAGTAATTCCCTCACAGATGGTGTTATGAGGGGCCTCACGTGGTGTAGTAGTTCCCTCACAGATGGTGTTATGAGGGGCCTCACGTGGTGTAGTAATTCCCTCACAGATGGTGTTATGAGGGGCCTCGTGGTGTAGTAATTCCCTCACAGATGGTGTTATGAGGGGGCCTCACGTGGTGTACCCTCACAGATGGTGTTATGAGGGCCTCGTGGTGTAGTAACTCCTTCACATATGGTGTTATGAGGGGCCTCACGTGGTGTAGTAATTCCCTCACAGATGGTGTTATGAGGGCCTCACGTGGTGTAGTAATTCCCTCACAGATGGTGTTATGAGGGCCTCACGTGGTGTAGTAACTCCTTCACATATGGTGTTATGAGGGGCCTCACGTGGTGTAGTAATTCCCTCACAGATGGTGTTATATGAGTGAGGTGTGGTTCCAGGCCTTCCTATCGTAGACGGATTAACACATCGCTGGTAGTTGGGTCTCATAGGCCGTTATCACTGGGTACCTGGGACCTCACTGTGAAAAGGTCAACTTGGGTACCACTGTTACTGTTGAGTTGTTCTCACTGACTTAAGCACTGTTCACCACTGTTCACCTCTGTTTAACGCTGGTTCCATTTCTTTCTTAGTTGGAAATAGTAACTTTGGCGTGAACATTTGATATTCCGGTGGGGAGGAGGGTTCAGGGGAGGGAGTTGGTATGGGCCAACAACAGTTGACCTGGCTACTCAGGCACAGGTGTCTGTTCCTCAGTGTGTGTGTGTGTGTGTGTGTGTGTGTGTGTGTCTGTGTGTGTGTGTGTGTGTCTGTGTGTGTGTGTGTCTGTGTGTGTGTGTGTGTGTGTGTGTGTGTGTGTGTGTGTCTGTGTGTGTGTGTGTGTGTGTGTGTGTGTGTGTGTGTGTGTGTGTGTGTGTGTGTGTGTGTGTGTGTGTGTGTGTGTGTGTGTGTGTGTGTGTGTGTGTGTGTGTGTGTGTGTGTGTGTGTTCGTTAGTTAAGAATGGATAAAAAAAATATATTGACGTTGACTATATAACTGGATCCCGTCACACAGTCGACCACACCTACACTGGAAGAGACTGTCTGACTGGCTAACACTAGTTCACACTGACTGGCTGACTGGGGTCCACACTGACTGATACTAAGTGAACATAACTAATTAAAGTAGAGTCGCAGTGTAAATTTGACGCCATTTTGAGACGTTCTTCTTGTGTTTTATCTTTTTGGTCAAGTCAAACAGTGAGGTATTTCTCTCACTTCCTACCCTCCCCTCTAACAACTCCCCCTTCTACCCCCCCCATCACCTCCTTCCCTCCTACCCCTCAACCCCTCCTTCCCTCCTCCTTCCCTCCTCCTACCCGGGGATAAATATGGGGAGAGATGAGTTCAGGGGAGGAAGGAGGAAAGGGGAAGACGGGATTGAGGGAGGAAAAGAACCTCTCTCTCCACTACTATCACCATACAGGCTGATATGGTGGCAAACACCATCACCTACCACTATTATCACCATCTCCTACCACCACCATTAACACCAACCATCATCACCATCTGCAATACTTCCACCATCACCTACCAGCACTACTACTACTACCATCACACCTACCACTCACTTCCACCACCACCACCTACCACCACCTACCACTACTACCACCACCACCACCACCACCACCACCACCACCACCACTACCACCATCACCACCTACCACTACCTACCATCACCACCCACCACTACTACTACCATCATCACCTACCACTACTACTACCATTTCCACCACCTGCCAGCATCACCAACACCATCTATCACTACAACCACCACCACCTACCACCACCACCCACCACTAATACCACCACCACCTACCACTACTACCACCCACCACCTACCACCACCACCAACCACTACTACCACCACCACCTACCACCACCACCTACCAATACTACCACCACCACCTACCACTACTACCACCATTTTTTTCACTCAGGCGTTGCTATGACTACCCACAACACAATGATTCGTAAATGGTGCAGTAATGGGGGGGGGGTTAATGGGGAGAATGGGAAGTGGGAGGAACTGTAATAGTTGTCTGGGGGAATGGTGTATGGTTATGGGTTAAAAGTGCAGAATAATGGGTTAAAAATACAAAATAATGGGTTAAAAATACAAAATAATGGGTTAAAAATACCACCAGAATATCGTAGTATTATTCATTAACAACTCGGGTCAAAATGGTAATGGTGTTTTATGGGTGGAAGGACATAATGGGGATGAGGGGGACGCGTTTATAGAAATTGGGAATAATACCTGGTGTTAATGGGTGTGTAGATGGTGTACTGACAAGAATACCTTGATAAGATAGTCATGTATACCTGAGTAGCGTTCGTGACTGTGTGTGTGTGTGTGTGTGTGTGTGTGTGTGTGTGTGTGTCTTGCATAACAAAACAAATTACAAGCTATTGTTTTTTGTGTTTTTTTCTCTCCTTGTTAGTGTTTTAGTGTTTATAACACGTCGTTGTGTCTGACGTGAGTGTTTGTTTGTTTAATAGTGAGATTTATGTTTTCCCTGAAGAAATCTAAAAAAGAGAGAGAGAGAGAGAGAGAGAGAGAGAGAGAGAGAGAATATATATCGCTTTCATCCACTTTACAGTAAACCTTTGTTGGGGATTTTACTAGCTGTGTGTGTGTGTGTGTGTGTGTGTGTGTGTGTGTGTGTGTGTGTGTGTGTGTGTTGTGTGTGTGTGTGTGTGTGTGAGTGTGTGGCGTCCTATTCAGCCATGATAATGCAGAGTTGTGCTGAATAACTGTCACAGCATATATACATTACCTCCTTCTTCCCTCACCTCCCTCTCCTCCTCTCTCCTCCTCTCACTCTCCCTCTCCTTCCTCTACTCTCTCCTCCTTCTTTACTCTCTCCCGTCCTTCTTTTCATTCCCTCCCTTCTCGTCCTCCTTCCTTTCTCTCCTTGCTACCTGTTTCTCCTTTTCTCTCCCTACCTCTCTCCGCCCTCCTACTTCCTTTTTATCTCCTCCTTGCTGTCCATTTTCTCTCCCTCCTCTCTCCTCTCACCTCCCTTTTGTTCTTTCGTTGCCCATCCTCCATACACCAGCATCTCCCTACACTACCTCTCCACCCTCTTTTCCCTCCTTTCCTTGTCATCTACCCCTCTCTTTTACTCCTATTCCCCATTTTCTGCCCTTAGTGCTCTTCCCCTTCCGTTCCTCCCCTCCTCCCCTCCTCCCTCCCTCCCTCTCTTCTCCCTTCGCCTTCTTTCCTCCAAGAGTAGGACCTGTAAGAACCTTCTCCTTCGTGTGATTTTTGGACCTGCACCTCCTCCCCTCACGTCCTCCCCCACGTCACCCCCCCTCACGTCTCCCCCTCACGTTTCACCACTCACGTCTCACCCTCCACGTCTCCCCCACTCACGTCTCCCCTCACGTTCTACCCACGTCTCACCCCTCACGTCTCCCCACTCCGTCCCCCTCACGTCTCACCACTCGTCTCACCCCCTTACGTCTCCCCCCCACGTGCACCTCACGTCTTCCCCTCACGTCTAACCCCCCACGTCTCCCCACTCACGTCCCCCCTTCACATCTCCTCCTTCGTCTCCCCTTCACGTCCTCTCATCTCTCCCCTCACGTCACCCCCTCACGTCTCACCCTCACGTCTCACCCCACGTCTCCCCACTCCGTCTCGCCTTCGTCTCACCCCTCACGTCTCCCTCCTCACGTCTCACCCCTTACGTCTCCCCTCGTTTTCCCCTCACATCACCCCCCTCACGTCTCACCCCTCACGTCTCCCCACTCCGTCATCCCCCCCACGTCACCCCCCCACGTCTTCCCCTCCTCACCCCTCACGTCTCCCCCCACGTCTCACCACCCACGTCTCCCCTCACATCTCCCTCTCACGTCACCCCTCGTCTCACCCCTCACGTCACCCCCTCACGTCACCCCCCCTCACTCACCCCTCCGTCTCCCCCCTCACATCTCCACTCACGTCTCACCCCTCACGTCTTCCCCTCTCACCCCTCGATATCCCCCTCCCCCTCCTCTCTCTAAAGTAACCTGGCAACCAGGATGTTAAGCGACGTGTGTGTGTGAGACAGACAGACAGACAGACAGACAGACAGACAGACAGACAGACAGACAGACAGACAGACAGACATTAACACTATATAATACCAATAAGACAAGTTAACGATTTAAACACACATACTTTACTTAAAATAAATTATAAAAAAAAAACATTCAATATAACAAAGGCAATTAAGACCAGGTGTTTTATTACCACCATGATAACTAATAATAAATTGTTATCTTTTATCACTAGTGTGTGAGGGAAGTATCACCTGGATGACGCAATAACAAGAAGAAAAAATAACCCACTTTATTACCTTCATAAGTTAGTTTGTGCGTGTGTGTCTCTACTTACGGGGTTTGTGTGTGTGTGTGTGTGTGTGTGTGTGTGTGTGTGTGTATGTGTGTGTGTGTGTGTCATTCTCTTTTCTCTCTCTTCCTCCTCCGTCTCCTCCTCCTCGTTTCCTCCTCCCCCTCCTTCATTCCCTCTTCACTTACCTCTCCCTCTTTTCTCCCTTTCTCCCTTACTCTCCCTCCTCCCCTATCCTCCCCCATCTTCCCCATCCCTCCTCCCTTACGGCCTCTTATTCCCTCCTCCCTTTCTCCCTCCTTCTATCTCCCTCCTTTACTCTCTCTCCTTCCCTCTTCTCATTCACCCAGAAAAATTTTTAATTCTCAGGGTGTCTCTTCTTCAGGTGGACAACGTCTCTCCCCTTCCGTTTTCTCTACAAATAACAACTATTTATTATTATTATTATTATTATTATTATTTATTTTTATAAAAAAAAAAAAAAATGTTGTTGTTGTTGTTGTTGTTTTGTTGTTGTTGTTGTTGGGTCGTGTATAAACTATGGATGGAGTTTAAACTTTTGAGTTTCTGTTTATACATACATTCATACAATCGTTTATACATTCATACAATCGTTTATACATTGCCTACATTCTTTTTATGCATTTCTACACATATTCACATATCCACTTCATGTTGCAGCGAACAGAGCGGCTATGTGCCATTTACTGTACACCCTGTTGTGCATGAAAAATACGACAGCACAGTGTATTGTAAAGTGAAGAGCTTTTACCTGTACCTTCTTATACCTGTAATTAACCTGTACCTGTCCTTATACCTGTAATTAACCTTTACCTGCCCTTATACCTGTAATTAACCTTTACCTGCCCTTATACCTGTAATTAACCTGTATCTGTCCTTATACCTGTAATTAACCTGTATGTCCTTATACCTGTAATTAACCTGTATCTGTCCATTAAATACCTGTATCTGTGTTTGTACCTGAACATATACCTGTACCTGCCCTTATACCTGTACCTGCCCTTATACCTGTACCTACCCTTATACCTGGTCTTATACCTGTACCTGCCCTTATACCTGGTCTTATACCTGTACCTGCCCTTATACCTGCCCTTATACCATATGCCTTATACCTGGTCTTATACTGTACCTGCCCATATACCTGGTCTTATACCTGTACCTGCCCTTATAACTGCCCTTATACCTGCCTGCCATTTACACCTGGTCTTATACCTGTACTTGTCCTATGCCTGCTTATACCTGTACCTGCCCTTATACCTGGTCTTATACCTGTACCTGCCCTTATACCTGGTCTTATACCTGTACTGCCTTATACCTGGTCTTATACCTGTACCTGCCATTATACCTGGTCTTATACCTGTACCTGCCCTTATACCTGGTCTTATACACCTGCACTGCCTTATACCTGGTCTTATACCTGTACCTGCCCTTATACCTGTACCTGCCCTTATACCTGTACCTGCCATATACCTGCCTTATACCTGTACCTGCCCTTATACCTGCCCTTATACCTGCCCATCCTCCCTTATACCAACAATTCCTACCCGTTTTCAGGAACAACACAAAATCTCCACGAGACGAGTTTCTGATCGTGTCTTGGGAACATCTTGGAGATGGTGCCAGAGTTCCTTCCTTCTTTCCTTCCTTCCTTCCTTCCTTCCCTTCCTTCCTTCCTTCCTTCCTTCCTTCCTTCCTTCCTTCCTTCCTTCCTTCCTTCCTTCCTTCTTCCTTCTCCCCCTTCCTTCCTTCTTCTTCTTCCTTCTTTCCTTCTTTCCTTCCTTCCTTCTTTTCTTCCTTCTTTCCTTCCTTCCTATCCTTTCTCAGTTCACCTTTCTTCCTTTACTTCCTTCCCATCCTTTTTCAGTTCACTTTTATTCCTTCCTTCCTTCCTTCCTTCCTTCCTAGTTGACGTTCCTTCTTTCCTTCCATTTTCTTTCTTTCTTTAAGATGGCATGAGAGTTCCTTCAGAGATACTCCTCCTTCCTCCCTCCCTCCTCCCTCCTCCCTCCTCCCTCACCTCCCAAATCACCCTCCTCCCTCACCTCCCTCCTCCCTCCCTCCTACCAACATCAAATATATAATCCATCTCTCACCTTTTGCCAAGAATCAGAGGCAATTTTTCTTCCGCACGTTAAAGGTACACACACACACACACACACACACACACACACACACACACACACACACACACACACACACACACACACACACACACACACACACACACACACACACACACACACACACACACACATCCCGATCTGCTCAAGAATGTTCAGAAAATGTTGATTAGCAGAGTATGGGCGAGTCTCTTTGTCTGATGCTGTGTTCAGTGTTCCGTTCCCGGTGTTCCAGTGTTCAGGTTGTTCAGTTCCCGGTGTTCCAGTGTTCAGATTGTTCCATTCCCGGTGTTCCAGTTTCAATTCCATTCCCGGTGTTCCAGTGTTCAGGTTGTTCCGTTCCCGGTGTTCCAGTGTTCAGGTGTTACGTTCCGATGTGTAGATGGAGGAATGCAGGTGTATAGGAGTGTAGTTCTGTAGCAGTCAGGTGTGTAACCCAATTACTAATATTATATACCTGTTGGGAGGGTGTAGGGCGAGTGTACTGTACCTAGCAGTAAACGTGGTTGATTTCCCGGGTGTAGCTCGGGTGTAACTGAGGTGTAGCTGGTAATTGCAGGTATTGTGTAGTGGAGCGGCGTAAAGTGCAAATTGTACCTTAATTATGCATGGACACACCTGGATGTTTCCCTAGCTAGCCTGGCCCGGCGCTGGAATGTGTAGTGCCACGCCCGTCCGCCCACATGTCCTCCCCACTCTGTACCTCACCTCCCACCCCTCACCTTCCACTCCTCACTCTCCACCTCTCTCCCCACTCACCTCACCTCCCACCCCTCACTCTCACCTCACCTTCCAATCACATTTATGTTGCTATCAGATTCATCCAATATCTCTCTCTCTCTCTCTCTCTCTCTCTCTCTCTCTCTCTCTCTCTCTCTCTCTCTCTCTCAACTTCCATAACGAAATGCCAAGGAACACAAACTATGGTCGCCTTATTTTCTTTAGTGCCAGGTGGTGGAGGAGGCAGTGCCAGGTGGTAGGGTGATGGAGGAGGGCAGTGCCAGGTGGTGGGGTGATGGAGGGGGCAGTGCCGTGGGGAGAGGGTAGTGCCAGGTGGAAGGAGTGGACAGTGCCTGAATATAAATCCCTCTCAGCTTTTAGTGGTGACAACTTTTTTTCCTCCAGGACTAATGTAAACTTTTATTCTCTCCACTAAAATAAATAAATAAATTCACATCACGGTTTTGTGTTTCAGAGTCCACAGTGATTATTATTATTATTTATTATTATTATTATTATTATTATTATTATTATTATTGTTTTTTTATTATTATTATTATTATTATTATTATTATTATTATTATTATTATTATTATTATTATTATTGTTATTATTATTATTATTATTATTATTATTATTATTATTATTATTATTATTATTATTATTATTATTATTATTATTATTATTATTATTGTTGTTGTGTGTTGTTGTTGTATGTTGTTGTTGTTGTTGTTGTTGTTGTTGTTGTTGTTGTTGTTGTTGTTGTTGTTGTTGTTGTTGTTGTTGTTTGTTGTTGTTGTTGTTGTTGTTTGTTGATTTGTTGTTGTTGTTGTTGTTGTTGTTGTTGTTGTTGTTGTTGTTGTTGTTGTTGTTGTTGTTGTTGTTGTTGTTGTTGTTGTTGTTGTTGTTGTTGTTGTTGTTGTTGTTGTTGTTGTTGTTGTTGTTGTTGTTGTTGTTGTTGTTGTTGTTGTTGTTGTTGTTGTTGTTGTTGTTGTTGCTCTGCTATATTGCTAATGATGTATTATGATTTGAATTGTGTGTGTGTGTGTGTTTTAGTATCCTGGTCTTCATATGAGTTTCACACAATCCTCACCCAACCTCTCCCCACCTCCTCCTCTCTAAACCTCTTCCCCACCTCTCCCCTACCATTCGCCCTTCCCCATCCCCTTACCAATCACCCCTCCTTTACCCATCACCGGCAGACAGTCAGAGTCTTAGTGGGGTACCAACTCCAGAGGTCTGGGTACGTACTGTGTGTGTGTTGAGAGAGAGAGAGAGAGAGAGAGAGAGAGTTAGTTAGTTAGTTAATTTGTCTCCCCCACCTTTCCCTCCCCTCCCTCCATAGTCGTACTCACCCCCTCACCCAATTCCCCCCTCCCTCTCCCCCTCACCCCATCCACGGTCATACTCTTGCCCCCTCACCCCCCTCTCACCCCCTCACCAGTTGTACTCTCTCCGTGAAAAGACAATTACCTCGACCACAGGGAAAATTTAATGGTGTCTCAACAACTAGAAGGGGAGGAGGAGGAGGAGGGGAGGAGGAGGGAGGGAGAAGAGGGGAGGGGGTGGGAGGAGGGTGAGGGGAGGTGAGGAGGGAGGAGGAGGAGTTGGGATGACTGACGGAAAGTACCCTCCTCACCTCACGACCCCTTCCTCACCTCACGACCTCCTCTCACCTCACGACCCCTTCCCCACCTCACGACCTCTCCTCACGACCCTTCCTCACCCACGACCCCTCTCACCTCACGACCCCTTCCTCACCTCACGACCCTCCTCACCTCACGACCTCCTCCACCTCACGACCTCCTCCTCACGACCCTTCCTCACCTCACGACCCCTTCCCTCCTCACGACTTCACGACCCCCTCTCCTCACCTCACGACCCTTCCTCACCTCACGACCTCCTCCCCACCTCACGACCCTTCCTCACCTCACGACCCCTCACCTCACGACCTCCCACCTCACGACCCCTTCCTCACCTCACGACCTCCTCACCCCACGAGACTCCCCCACCCACACCCTTAATCTCTGAAGAAGCCAAAGGTAAGAAATGTCACGACCAGGAGGTGTTTGTGAGTCAAGGCTCTCTCACACACACACATCCTTCTTCCCTCTCACCCTACTCATGTCCTCACCCCACCCATTCCTTTCAACTCCCTTCTCTAGTCCCTCTCATCTCCCCATCCAATCTCCCCACTTCTACCTCCCTCCATCCCCCACCCCCTCCCCATTCAATTCCAACCCCACCCCTCTCATCCCCCACCCCTCCCCATCCACCCCACTTACCCCTCTCATCCCCACCCCCTCATCCACCCCACCACCCCTCTCATCCCTCACCCCTCTCATCCACCCCACTTACCCTCCTCATCCCCCACCCTCCTCATCCATCCCACTTACCCCCCATCCCCTCACCCTCCTCATTCACCCTCTACCTCACTCCCTCTCTCATCCCTCACCCCTCTCATTCACCCCACTTACTCCCTCTTCCCAGTGTGTGTCAGACCAAGAACCTGCTGAGCTGTGGTAAAGGTCACACAGCTGTTAATTTATTCATCCACTCATTGCTATTTTATCGCCTCTGACTTGTTATGTTCTGCCTTCATTTTTCATTTTACATCATGTTAATTTATTTTAATTTTATATCCTGTTATTTTTAATTTATATCATGTTACGTTATTGTTATTCATTTTATATCCTGTTAATTTATTTTCATTTTATATCCTGTTAATTTATTTTCATTTTATATCCTGTTACGTTATTGTTATTCATTTTATATCCTGTTACGTTATTGTTATTCATTTTATATCCTGTTACGTTATTGTTAATTCATTTTATTTCATGTTAATTCTTTTTTTACCTGTGACTAATTTTATGGTAGCGTAGAAAGTGGTAAGTGATGTGTGATGAATAGAGGGAAGGAAGGAAGGAGGAGAGGGAAGGAAGGAAAGAGGAGAGATGGAGATGAAGGAAAAGAGAAGGAGAGAAGGAAATGGAAGGTGGGAAAGAGAGGGAAAGAACAAGGCGATGGAAGGTACAGGTACAAACACAGGTACAAACACAGGTACAAACACAGGTACAAACACAGGTACAAACTCAGGTACAAACTCAGAAAAACACAGGTACAAACTCAGGTACAAACACAGGTACAAACACAGGTACAAACTCAGGTACAAACACAGGTACAAACTCAGGTACAAACACAGGTACAAACACAGGTACAAACTCAGGTACAAAACACAGGTACAAACACAGGTACAAACTCAGGTACAAACACACAGGTACAAACTCAGGTACAAACACAGGTACAAACACAGGTACAAACTCAGGTACAAACACAGGCATAACACAGGTACAAACTCAGGTACAAACACAGGTACAAACTAGGTACAAACACAGGTACAAACACAGGTACAAACACAGGTACAAACACAGGTACAAACACAGGTACAAACACAGGTACAAACACAGGTACAAACTCAGGTACAAACACAGGTACAAACACAGGTACAAACACAGGTACAAACCAGGTACAAACACAGGTACAAACACAGGTACAAACACAGGTACAAACACAGGTACAAACACAGGTACAAACACAGGTACAAACACAGGTACAAACACAGGTACAAACACAGGTACAAACACAGGTACAAACACAGGTACAAACACAGGTACAAACACAGGTACAAACACAGGTACAAACACAGGTACAAACATAGGTACAAACACAGGCAAACACAGGTACAAACACAGGTACAAACACAGTACAAACACAGGTACAAACTCAGGTATTACATAACAAGTACTCAAAAAGTACTCAGAAAGTGTACATTATAACGTCACATTATCCTGTACAGTACACAACAGTCGTGTACACTTACACACCTGGTCAGGCGGGCACACACACCTGTTGGCCAGCTCATACATCCAGAGCCACCACAACACACCTGCCTACAAAAGTGTTAGAGCCACATGTGTCAGCAGGTGTCCACACATGGTAAGGAGGATATTGAAAATGTGTATCTTGGTCATAAATTTTAGGAGCGAGGTGAGGGGGTGAGGGGTGGTGGGGGTGAGGGAGAGGGTCTGGAGGGGGGTGAGGGGAGGGTCTGGAGGGGGTGAGGGGAGTGGGTCTGGAGGGGGGAAGGGTCAAGGGAAGTGGGTTGGCTTAGATTTATATATTATTATTATTATTATTATTATTATTATTATTATTATTATTATTATTATTATTATTGTTGTTGTTGTTGTTGTTGTTGTTGTTGTACCTCCCTTCTCTCTGCCTTCCTCCCTACCTTCCTTTTTTTCCCTCCTTCCATGCTCTTCCCCTCTCCTCCTTCCTCCCCCTCCCCATCTTCCTCCTCGCCTGAGGTTCCTTCCGTAATCCAGCTTATTTAATCTGTTGCTGCTCTCTCTCTCTCTCTCTCTCTCTTCTCTCTCTCTCTCTCTCTCTCTCTCTCTCTCTCTGTGTGTGTTAGAGCCCAACGAATAAGTTTATATAGATAGATAGTTAGATAGATAGATAGATAGATAGATAGATAGATAGATAGATAGATAGATAGATAGATAGATAGATAGATAATTTATTCATACATTGTCTGTCTATCACAACACGTCACTCGACAGCCTCTTAACATAATTTATATGCCTGTGCCTTCCCCTCATCCTCTCCTTCATCCCTCTCCCCTCACCCATCTCCCCCTTTCTCTCCCTCATGCTTTTCTCCTCCCTCCACTCCCTCCCTCTCCCCGTTATAATGTCTTTAATAAATCACATTAAACATATCCCCTTCCAGATAGTCTCCCCCTCCCCTCTCATCGTCCTTCCATTCTCTTCCCTCTCCTCTCTTCCCTCTCTTTTCTTCTCTTCCTTCTCCTTTCATCTTTCCCTCCCTTTCCTCCTTATCTTGCCTCCTCTTGTCTCCCTCTCCTTTCCCCCTCTTGCCTCCTCTCCTGCCTTCCCCTCTGCCTCCTTTTGCTCATCCCCTCTTCTTTCCTCCTCTTTTTCCCTCCTCTTTCATTCCACATCCTTCTTTTCTCTTCATCTTCCCCTTCTTTCTTTTCTCCACCAACCTTTTACCTTCTCCTTTCTCTCTTTCTCCCTCCCCATTTCCTCTCTTCCATTTACTCTTCCCCCTTTCATCTTCCTACCCCCCTCGGTGTACGAAACCCTAATGATTTAATATGTAATTTAGCCTCGTGGGGGGGGGAGAGGGGGGGCAGGAGGAGGTACACACGGGTCCTGATTACACTGGTTCCCTGCTGTCATGTACCTCACAACAGGTATAGACACGAGCGTAACGACGGCACCTGATTGGCTAATTCGCTGCACAGTGGTGGTGTTGCGCTCAGAATAAACCTGGCACACGGAGGGGGAGGAGGGGGAGGGTGATAGCACTCGTGGTTGAAGTGCCTTGTGCCGCCAACCATCAGTGTTCACCTGTTGTGTACCTGTATGTTCAGTGGCCTGTGTGAATGTCTATAGTGCCACTCTTACTCACGTGGCACTGTGGCACTACTCGTGTGGCACTGTGGCACTACCGTGGCACTGTGGCACTACTCGTGTGGCTAGTAGAGGGAACTGATTGATAGCGCTGTTTTGTACTTGTTTTTGGCTAGTAGTTTTATACGATGTAGCTTACGAAAACACATCTTAAGGTGAAACGAAAGAAGAAAAGAAGAGAAGAGAAGG
This sequence comes from Homarus americanus, assembly GCF_018991925.1. Lineage (NCBI taxonomy): Eukaryota > Metazoa > Arthropoda > Malacostraca > Decapoda > Nephropidae > Homarus > Homarus americanus. The sequence goes on along the minus strand of NW_024711888.1, from coordinate 249,067 downwards.
AAGGAAGGAAGGAAGGAAGGAAGGAAGGAAGGAAGGAAGGGAAGGGAGGGGAAGAAGGAAGGAAGGAAGGAAGGGAAGGAAGGAAGGAAGGGAAGGAAGGAAGGGAGGGGAGGAGGAAGGAAGGAAGGAAGGAAGGAAGGAAGGAAGGAAGGAAGGAAGGAAGGAAGGAAGGAAGGAAGGAAGGAAGGAGAAGGAAGGAGAAGGGAAGGAAGAAGGGAAGAAGGAAGGAAGGAGAAGAAGGAAGGGAAGGAAGGAGGAAGGAAGGAAGGAAGGGAGGGGGGAAGGAAGGGAAGGGAAGGAAGGAGGGGGAAGGGGAAGGGAAGGAAGGAAGGAAGGAAGGAAGGGAAGGAAGGAAGGAAGAGAAGGAGGAAGGGGAAGGAGGGGAAGAGAAGAAGAGAAGAGAAGAGAAGAGAAGAGAAGGGAAGGGAAGGAAGGAGAGGGGAAGGGGAAGAAGGGAGGAAGGAAGGAAGAAGGAAGGGAAGGGAAGGAAGGGAAGAGGGAGAGGGAAGAGAAGAGAAGAGAAGAGAAGAGAAGAGAAGAGAAGAGAAGAGAAGAGAAACGAGGGGGGAGGGTTGAGAGGAAAGAGGAAGAATGCAATGATTGTTGTTATTATTATGTATTACAAAGGTGTTATTCTCTAATTTATTTTATTATTCAGTCTTCTAACCCAATGGTTAACTAAAATATTGTCGAGTTAATTAAAATATCTCCATTATTTTAAAGCACTTTAGGATAGTTAATACTTGAATATATTTCATTATTTTGATGTACTGCGATGAAATATATAATAGCCGGATGTAATATTTCAAACACAACTTTTTCTAATAACTAAATGAATTTATTTTAAACTGATGAATAATAATAATCATACGAAGCAAAATTGATTCCTCTCTTATGCTTCATTTAGTGTCGCGATACTGATTAGGTTACAAGTCCGTGCGTCAGATCTTGCGTCCGGTCCGTGCGTCAGATCGTGCGTCCGGTCCGTGCGTCAGGAGTTACCAATACAGTAACTGGACAATCAGGGCAAGAATTCGAACACGTCAATAATGAAACAGTCTGTGTTGTTACTGAGGTGCTTGGTGGCGTCTTGGTCTGGCGCCTGACCTTAACCACCATTACCAGCGACCTTATTATAGTGACCGCTAATGGTGGGGAGGGGGGGCAGTACACTCATACACCCACATTATCGTTCCCCTTGCAGCGGCTACACCCAACTGAGTGTAACTATGCTGATAACTTGTAGTAATTTAATTTAAGGGTTATTCTGAAATGATAATTTTTTAGTACTGGATGGGGAGTGGGGAGGGGGGGGAGGAGTGAGGAGAGGGGAAAGGAGAAGGAGGAGGGTGCAGTGGTAGGGATGGGAGGAGTTAGAAAGGGGAGAGGAGGTGTAGAGTGGAAGGGGATGGAAGAGGAAGCCTTTGGTTTAAGCTGTGGGTGAAAGGAAAGGGAAAACGTTGAAGAGAGTGAGAGGGGAGATTATAGGGGAGAAAATGGGGGGGTGGGGAGGAGGGTGAGAGAGGATGAGGATATGTGTGTGTGTGTGTGTGTGTGTGTGTGTGTGTGTGTGTGTGTGGTCGCATAAAATTAAAAGTTAGGTTAGTTGGTCAGGTAGTTTGTTGAGTTAGTTAAACAAAGTGACAATTTTATACAGCTATGGCACCTGTCCTGAATAATTATGAGCACACCTGTCCTGAATAATTATGAGCACACCTGTCCTAACTAACAATGTACACACCTGTCCTAACCACAATGTACACATCTGTCCTGACTTACAATGTACACACCTGTCCTGATCAATGTACACACCTGTCCTGACTAACAATATCCACACCTGTCCTGACTAACAATGTCCACACCGTCCTGACTAACAATATCCACACCTGTCCTGACTTACAATGTCCACACCTGTTCTGACTAACAATGCCCACACCTGTCCTGACTAACAATATCCACACCTGTCCTGACTAACAATATATAATTTCGGAAAATACACACGAGAAAGTAATATCATCAGAAAGTAAAAAAGAAAGTATTTGAGAAAGTACACCCAAAGTATTCCATTAGTACACATAAGCAAATACGATCATTCGAAAGTACACATGAAAGTATTATACCAGAAATACACCCACAAAGTATTATTAGAGAAAGTAACGAGGAAAGTATTATGGTAGAAAGTTGATGACGACAGGTTGCGGGAATACGAAAGGCTTGTCACATAAAGGTCAATCTGTTGATGAACCTCCCGCAAGCGACTACCGCACTCCCCCCTGTCACGACGACTATTTCTGGAGCTATTTATTAAATTTTCCCGGGCTATTAATTATATGTTTGAGCAGTTTATTTTGTTTATGGAGCTATTAATTATATTATTCTGCAGCTATATATTATATAATGGAGCTATTAATTATAATATTCTGGAGCTATGTATTATATATTATGGAGCTATTAGTTACATTCTGGACCTATTTATTATATTATGGAGCTATTTAAATATTCTTTAGTTATTGTTCATAATTTCTACAGCTATTAATTATGGTTCTGGTGCTATTAACTTTTCATTGGGATTTTTGCTGTTGAGTGTCATTCCCTCTCTCCTTCCCTCCCATTCCCTCTCTCCTTCCCTCCCATTCCCTCTCTCCTTCCCTCCCATTGCCTCTTCCTCCCACGCCTTTATCCTCCCTCCCATTGCCTCTCCTTCCCTCCCATTCTCTCTCCTTCCCTCCCATTCCCTCTCCTTCCCTCCCATTCCCCTCTCTCCTTCCCCCTCCCATTGCCTCTCTCCTTCCCTCCCATTCCCTCTCCTTCCTCCCATTCCCTCTCTCATTCCTCATTCCCTCTCCTTCTCCCATTGCCTCTTCCTTCCCTCCCATTCCCTCTCCTTCCCTCCCATTGCCTCTCCTCTTCCCTCCCAGCCCTCCCTCCCTCCATTCTCTCTCCTTCCCTCCCATTCCCTCTCCTTCCCGCCTTTATTCTATCTTCGTTTCACCACTTTGCCTTTGACATTCTCTCCCCCCTTCCTCTCCTCCTCCCCGTTCTCTCATTCTCCCCCTCATCCCCTCCACTAAACCACTAAACCATTACATATTTACACGACTAAAACTCAGCCTTATCAGTATCATTAAACCTTAATATGTTAGAAAGGGGAGGAAGAGAGGGAGGACGAGGAGACGAAAGAATAGGGGGAGGGGTAGGAGGAAGAGTAGAAGGAGGTAAGGGGAAGGGAGGAAGAGATGGAGGAGAGAGGATTTGTGGTGTCTTGCTTCATTGACTCCTGTTACATTCATACATTCTTAACTCAACATCATCATCTATTATACTACACATTCATACATTCTTAACATCACATTAACACCACCAGCTAATGTATTACACATTTTCACACTCATGCCACTGACGGCACCAGTAAGTTAAACACGGCAGGATAACACCGTAGAGTTTATCAGTAGCCTCTTCACCTGTTGGACCATTTAGCAACCTGTATCTGTTGTTCATATGGTGTGTAATCCAGGTTGGTGTTATTATGTTTCTTGTTAGGGTAAATTATTGATCTATCTCTTTCTCACCGGTTAGGAGGTAAATATAACTTAACCACCTCTTGAGACTCGAAGCCCATGTTGTGTATTTTAAGGGATCTTTTTTGCTTCACTAGTCGTCGTAACTGTTGCCTCACCAGTCGTCGTAACTCTTGCCTCAGCAGTCCTAGTAACTCTTGCCTCACCAGTCGTCGTAACACTTGCCTCACCAGTCGTCGTAACACTTGCCTCACCAGTCGTCGTAACACTTGCCCACAGTCCAGCACCAGTCGTTGTAACACTTGCCTCACCAGTCGTCGAACTCTTGCCTCACCAGTCGTCGTAACCTTGCCTCACCAGTCCTAGTAACTCTTGCCTCACCAACACGCCTTACGTCAACACTTGCCACACCAGTCGTTGTAACACTTGCCTCAATTGTCGTCGTAACACTTGCCTCACCAGTCGTCGTAACTTTACCTCACCAGTCGTCAACATCACTCGCCTCACCAGTCGTCGTAACACTTGCCACACCAGTCGTCGTAACACTTGCCACACCAGTCGTCGTAACACTTGCCTCACCGGTCGTCGTAACTCGTGCCACACAGACCGAGGCTCACGCTGGGAAAATCCTGGCGGTGATGTAACACACAGAGAATCCTTATATATTAGGTAATCGGGAGGCTCACCTATTTTTATCTAATTATACTGGCGGCCAGGTGATATAGCCCCCTCCGTGAACCCTACCTGTCCAGTGTTTCTCCTTCAGGTTGTCTTTATAGTTTGTGAACACGGGAGGTTGTGGCCTGTAGGGGGGGTGTGTACGTATGGTTGTGTAGTTACTTGGGTGTTATTTTAAGGTTTCTATTGTGTACTGGGGTGTAGTTAGTTAGTTAGTTATTCACTTTATACCGTAGCTGAGTGTAGTTTCTGTGAGTTAGGTCTCTCTCTCATACACACACACACTGCTGTCATTAAGAGCAGTACGATGATTTTCTTGGGTGTGCGTTTGTGCATCCGTCCGTCCGTCCGTCCGTCCGTCTTAATTATGTGATCGTGGAGCTGTTACTCAGATGTCCAGGTACTAATGAGGGGGAGTAAGGTGTCTCTGAACGGTAATTACCCCTTAGTATACTGTATCGTGTTAAGTTATTATCCAGACACGTTTAAAACATGTTAGGCATCGTGTTGTTAAACCACACACACACACACACACACACTAGTAACTCTTGATATTCTCCGCTAAACACAAAAAATGTACTGTATTTACTGTAACCTGTGTAAAACGTGTTACCAACCGGTCCTGGACATGTTTTGGTGTGACTGACGTTGTTGTTGTTTACAGCGGGATGTTCCTCGCCCCTCGGGATGGAGTCGGGCCACATCGAGGACCATCAGGTCACAGCCTCCTCCTCCTACGATGTTGTCACCGGCCCTGTCTCCGCCAGGTGAGTCTCCTACCTGTGTGTGTGTGTGTGTGTGTGTGTGTGTGTGTGTGTGTGTGTGTGTGTGTGTGTGTGTGTAATAATAGTAATTGTGTGTGTATGTATAATAATAATAATAATAATAATAATAATAATAATAATTAACGGTTTATTGAGAGCATGGCAGCAGAAGGCTGAAAATATACAGTTACATAATTGGAATGTCTCTTAATTTACAAATAATATAATAAATATAAGTGATACAAATATGATATATAATAACTAGATGGGGAAAAGTCATACTACAGGGCATTTCAAATATAGTGCATAAGAATACACTGGTTGATTACAAGTTATTGATAATTACAATGGTTGGGACTGGGCTGTTCTTATAGCGATCAGTTAGTGCTCGTATGGGCTGGATGCAGTTGTGGTGTCGAACAGCATTCTCGGGCGAGGGATCTGTGGTAGTAGGAGCCGGTGTCGAGGATGGTGCAGAAGCTTCTCACCAAACCTGCAGATGAGGTCGTTGATGGTCAGAGAGAGCTGAGAGGGTGTATGGATGGTGTGTGTGTGTGTGTGTGTGTGTGTGTGTGTGTGTGTGTGTGTGTGTGTGTGTGTGTGTGTGTGTGTGTGTGTGTGTCCGCCAGGTGAGTCTCTGTGTGTGTGTGTAATTTATAACTCTTTCCTTCAGTCTTGTCTATGATCGTCTCTCTCACCAACCTTTCTCCTCTTCCTCTTCTTGTCTTCCTTATTTCTTGTCGTTCTTCCTTTCTTCCTTCTTTTTTGTTTCCTTCCTTCTCCCTTGTCTTTATTCTTCTCTCCTCTTCCTTATCTCTCTTCCTCTCTTCCTTGTCTTTGTTCCCTCTTCTTGTCTTTCTTCCTCTCTTCCCTCTTCCTTGTCTTTCTTCCTCTCTTCCCTCTTCCTTGTCTTCCTTCCTTTCTTCCTTTTTTCTCTTCACCCTCTTCCTTCATCTCTTTATTAATCCACCAAGAAACTCAATTTATTTTTGGTTGTGACGTCATAGTCCTTTCGCGCCAAATTTCTGAGCCTCAGATTGGTTGACGCGTCATGCTCGTCTCCTGCCAGATTTCCAGCCTTTTGATTGGTTGAGGCACCGTGGCTCTTTCCCGCCCGATTTCTAGACTTCTTATTGGTTGAACCGCTTTGCCTATCTCGCGCCAAATTTACCAAGATTTTAATTGGTTTAGTATCTTCTTCACACAGCCTTTACAATCCCTGGTATCGTAAATTAACACTATTATCTCCTCTTGGTATTACCAATCCCTAATCCCTAATCATCATACGTTATCAACCCTAATCACCATACTACCATCAATCCCTAATCACCATACTACCATCAATCCCTAATCACCATACTGTCATCAATCCCCTAATCACCGTCACGTTTGATTGGGTCTGAAGTGTGGAAGTCAACAGAGCGATAACTGAACTGAACCGTCAGATAAGTTAGTGAGTGAGCTGGGTTCTTCTCCTTACAACCAATTGCAGTTGCTCAAGTAATTAGCTTGGTTTAAGGTGTAAGGTCTTTGAGGAGGAGGGAGGGGTGACGGAGAGGGGATGGGGGGGACGGAGAGAGGATGAGAGGGGGGGGACGGAGAGGGATGGGGGGTGACGGAGAGAGGATGGGGGGGTGACGGAGAGGGATAAGGGGGTGACGGAGAGGGGATGGGGAAGGGTGACGGAGAGGGGAGGAGGGGGTGACGGAGAGGGATGGGGTGACGGAGGGGGGATGGGGGAAGGTGACGGAGAGGGGATGAGGGGGTGACGGAGAGGGATGGGGTGACGGAGAGGGATGGGGGGTACGGAGAGGGATGAGGGGGGTGACGGAGAGGGATGAGGGGGGTGACGGAGAGGGGATGGGGGTGACGGAGAGGGGATGGGGAAGGGTGACGGAGAGGGGATGAGGGGGTGACGGAGGGAGGATGGGGTGACGGAGAGGGCATGGGGGTGGATGGAGAGGGATGAGGGATAAGGGGTAGGAGGGGAGGCTAGAAGAGAGGGGATGATGGGTGAGGGGAGGAGAGGGGGATGAAAGGAAGGTGAGGAACTAGGCAAGGGAGGGATATAGGTAGGGGTTAGAGAAGAGGGGGAGGAGCAGCCAAGGGTTAACAGCTCATTTCTGTACTCCATTATTTCCCTCTCCCCTATCTCCCACCTCCTTATCTCCCCCTCCTTATCTCCTCCTACCCTCTTATCGCCAAGTACCTCACCCTCCCTCCTCATTCTCCCTCCACTTATCCTCCCCTTATCTTCACCTCACATCTCCTGTACCTCTCCCCTCCCCCACTTCTCCCCACCCCCTCCCCATCTCCCTTCCCCTTATCTCTCCCTATCTCCCTTATCTCCCAGGACACAGAGCTATTAAAACCTACCCGATAATATAGTTTTTCACTCACAGTTCAGGGGTAAAGAACGACCTCTAATTACTCCAGTCTCAACTCACTTTGGACGCCATTACCTCTCGCATCACGGAAAGTTGGATGTAGGTGAGGTGTTTAGGTGAGGTATTTAGGTGAGTTGGTTAGTGTGAGGTAATCTCGGGAGGTTATGGTGGAGGTGTGGGGTGATCTCGGGAGGTTATGGTGGAAGTGTGGGGTGATCTTGGGAGGTTTTGGTGGAGGTGTGGGGTGATCTTGGGAGGTTATGGCTGGAGGTGTGGGGTGATCTTGGAGTTATGGTGGGTGCATGAGGTAATCTCAGGAGGTTATGGTGGAGGTGTGAGGTAATCTTAGGAGGTTATGGTGGAGTGTGAGGTAATCTTGGGAGGTTATGGTGGAGGTGTGGGGAGTGATCTCAGGAGGTTATGGTGGAGTGTGGGGTGATCTTGGGAGGTTATGGTGGAGGTGTGGGGTGATCTTGGGAGGTTATGGTGGAGGTGTGGGGTGATCTTGGGAGGTTATGGTGGAGGTGTGAGGTAATCTTGGGAAGTTTTGGTGGAGGTCAGGAGGCCACTATCAGCCAGGGTTAAGATAGATTAAAACGCTGATGATTTATTCAGCTGAGTCGAAGCTTCATTTGAGGAGGATCGATCAAGTCATTAGCGAGGTCGAGCATTAATCACGTGAGGAGAAGGGGGGTGGGGGGATATGGAGGGGGGTGGGGGACGTGTAGGGTTGAGGAGGAAGTGGGGATGGGGGGGTGGATGGGTATGGAGCTAAGGGGTGGGGGCACAAAGTTGATGGGCTGAGGGAGACGAGGGGGGGTGGGGAGAGGAAGCTGCGGGTTGGGGGGAGGAATTTGTAGGGTTGTGGGGAGGAAGGCGAAGGAAGGGAGTGTAGGACTTCTTCAACCACTCCTTCGGGAACAGGATAACACTTTCTTCAGCCCTCGGCCTTAGCATCTTACCTATGCGTTATTTAGTGTCTTATTTATGTACTTTATGTGCATTAGTTTCGACCTTAAGGTGTCCAAATTATGTGAGGTATTTCTTGTTATTTTTCCTCTTCTTTCTTTCTTTCTTTCTTTCTTTCTTTCTTTCTTTCTTTCTTTATTTATTTCTTTCTTTCTCTTCTTTTCTTTCACCTCCTTCTCCTCTAACTACTACCACTACTACTATTACTGCTACTACTACTGTACTTCTTATCGTGGCCTCCAGCCTCCCCCAATAGCCACATCTTCGCAGCCATTTTATTACCTTAAAATTAAATATCCTAATACATAAGTAGCTATCCTAGCTGTGTTGAATTAGTTGAGCCGCAGATCTATGCGGCATTCAGTGACTGTTGCCTCAGTCAATATCTGCAACTGTTGTCGGCTTTGGGACCGATGCTCTCGTTCCCCTGAGGCAGAGCAAAGCCGACCGAAGGATAGAGAAGGACAGTCGACATCTCATCCAGGCTGTAACATAACTTCTGGGCTGCTGCTACTGTTCGGAGATCACCTCCGCGAATCTGGCATAGAAGCATCTTGCACTTGGTCCCATCCCACCAGAGGTTGTGAACACTAGAGGAGTGAAGCTGCCTTGATCAACGTTCTGAATCCTCTCCCCGTATGCCCTTCTCTTGTCGTTCTCGTTCCTCCTGTGTGCAGCATTGAGAGCTAAGTTACGGTGACATGCGGCCATGGGATCAAAAATCCTTATGTCAAAGAAGGCTCGCTGTCCCCGCGTCTACTGCTACTACTACTACTACTACGACTCTTACTTTCTGCCTCCTCCTCCTGGACACGACATAAGATACATGTTAACCCTCACATAACACCATAACCCTCAGCATAACACCATAACCTTCAACAAAACACCATAACCCTCAACATAACACCATAACCCTCAACATAACACCATAACCCTCAACATAACACCATAACCCTCAGCATAACACCATAACCCTCAACATAACACCATAACCCTCAACATAACACCATAACCCTCAACATAACACCATAACCCTCAACATAACACCATAACCCTCAACATAGCACCATAACCCTCAACATAACACCATAACCCTCAGCATAACACCATAACCCTCAGCATAACACCATAACCCTCAACATAACACCATAACCCTCAGCATAACACTATAACCCTCAACATAACACCATAACCCTCAACATAACACCATAACCCTCAACATAACACCATAACCCTCAACATAACACCATAACCCTCAACATAACACCATAACCCTCAGCATAACACCTCGCCCTTTTAAGCTGGGCTGTAATTAGGATGTCGGGGCGTAATGAATGAACCAGGTTGGGAGGGTCGGCGGCCAGTTCACCGAGGTTCAGCTGACAAGGTGAGAAGGGGGTAGCCATGGCGGTGGTTCTGTCTGTGTCTGTCTGTCTGTCTCTGTCTGTCTGTCTGTCTGTCTGTCTGTCTGTCTGTCTGTCTGTCTGTCTGTCTGTCTGTGGTATATAAGTGGATCTGACTCGTTGTTTGGCAGGTTAAGTGTGTCCTTGAAACCTAACTTGACCTGCCTTGTGATCCTTCTGACCTGCCCTAGCATGACCTGATCTCTTTTGTGTCGCCCTGACTCAATGTGACTTGCCTCGTGTCTCCCTCACCTGTCTTGTGTCACCCTGACCTACTCTGGCCTACCCTGAACCTATCCTAATCTACCCTGACCTGCCTCGTATCACCCTGACCTACCCCGACCTGTCCTTATCTTCCCTGACCTGCCTCGTATCACCCTGAACTACCCCAACCTGTCCTTATCTTCCCTGACCTGCCTCCTATCACCCTGACCTGTTCTAATCTTCCCTGACCTACCTCGTATCACCCTGACCTACCCTGACCCAACCTCTTTCTCCTACCCAGCGTTATATGTCAGACAATTTATAGTCATACCAATATAATATGTCAGTGAAATAATAATATGTTCACCTAATATATCTACCTTAATTATATGAAGGACAAGTAGTGGCTATTTTATCCTATATCATATAAAATCATATTTGAGAAATAAATAGAGAATATGAGAGTTATATTACAATGACGGCGTGGCTATATTAACATGATTATATAAGTAGATTATATTATATTATGCTATATTAAATGGCCATACTACGTCGTTATATTAGGGACCAATAATACGTGGTTATATTACATGGCTATATTACGCCAACTATATCACGGGACTATATTATAATGGGACTAATGCTATAATATTTTGAGTGGTTATATTAGAGAAAAAGAGACAATGTAAGAGCTTCCACTATGGCTACAATTATATAAAGTCATATTACCCATGTCTCATAAACCTATAATATAGCACTCTACCTATATAATGTATCCAAATAATATAGTGGAGAGAGAGAGAGACAGATAGATAGATAGATAGATAGATAGATAGAGAGAGAGAGAGAGAGAGAGAGAGAGAGAGAGAGAGAGAGAGAGAGAGAGAGAGTATCATAACAGGGATATATATTTTTTGGGGTACCAAGGATTATATTTTGTCCCGGCAGAATATATTATGCAGCAGAGGACAGCTTAACAAGGGAGGAATTTTTGGCCCGTGTGTGTGTGTGTGTGTGTGTGTGAGACGGTAACAAGGTCCCAAGTTAACCCAATTTAGCGGGCCAGAGTGGTGGGAGTATTTTAAAAGGATGATGGTTAACAAATTGGGTTAATCCAAATTGGTGGCAGTGGTGGCTTAATAGGGGTAAGCCGAGTTAAGGGGGCGTGAGGTGGTTTAAAGGGGGTAAGGGAGGCGTGAGGTTGTCTGGGGGGGCGTGAGGTGGTCTGGGGATATGAGGTAGTCTAAAGGGGCGTGAGATAATTTAAGGCGGTTGTGAGATTGTCTAAGGGGTTTGGGGTAGTCTAAGGGGAGTGATGTAGTCTAAGGGCCTGAGGTAGTCTAAGGGGGCCTGAGGTAGTCTAAGACGACGTGAGGTAGTCTAAGGGGGCGTGAGGTAGTTAAAGGGGTTAAAATAGTTTAAAGGGCATCTCTCTCCTCTCTCTCTCTCCCTTCATCATTTTGCTTTCTTAGCTCTCCTCTTTATTCCTCTCCCTTACCCCTCTCTACCCCTCTCACCCTGTCTGCCCTCTCTGCCTCCCTCCTTACCTCCTGTCTTCCCCTCTCTCCCTCCCTCTCCTCCCCTCTCTTCCCTCTCTACCCTCCTCTCCTCCCCCTCTCTTCCCCTCTCTACCCTCCCTCTCCTCCCCTCTCTTTCCCTCTCTCCCTCCCCTCTCTCCTCCTCTCTCGTCCCTCTCTACCCTCCCTCTCCTCCCTCCTCTCTTCCCCTCTCTACCCTCCCTCCCTCTCCCCCTCTCTTCCTCTACTACCCTCCCTCTCCTCCCCTCTCCCCCTCTCTCCCTCCCTCCTCCCCCTCTCTTCCCCTCTCTACCCCTCCCCTCTCTCTTCCCCTCTCTACCCTCCCTCTCCTCTCTCCTCTCTTCCCCTCTCTGCCCTCCCTCTCTCCCTCCTCCTCTTCCCCTCTCTACCCCTCCCTCTCCTCCCCCTCTCTCTCCCCTCTCTACCCTCCCTCTCCTCCCTCTCTTCCCCTCTACCTCCCCTCTCCTCCCCTCTCTTCCCTTCTCTACCCTCCCTCTCCTCCCCCCTCTCTCCCCTCTCCCCTCCCCTCTCCTCCCCCCCTCTCTTCCCCTCTCTACCCCTCCCTCCCTCCCCCTCCCCCTCTCTCTCCCCCTCTCACCCCCCTCTCCTCCCCCTCTCTACCCTCCCTCCCCTCCTTCCCCTCTCTTCCCTCTCTACCCTCCTCCCCCTCCCTCCTTCCCCTCTCACCCCTCCCTCTCCTCCCCCCTCTCTCTCCCTCTCTACCCTCCCCCTCCTCCCTCCTCTCTTCCCCTCTCCCCTCCCCTCTCTCTTCCCTCTCTACCCTCCCTCTCCTCCCTCTCACTCCTCCCCCTTCCTCTCCTCTCCCTCTACCCTCCCTCCTCCCCCCCTCTTCCTCTCTCCCTCTATGTTGTGACTATTTTCAGTTCCTTGTATGATTTTGTAATACCTGGAGCAGTTCACCTGAATCCTCCTCAGTATTCACTCGGTCCAGGCACCGCTAGAGACGTAACCCGCGTCCCAAGCTCACCACCGGCTCCTTGAACGCCCTTATCCCCAGCTATCCCTAGAGGTCCTACGATGGAGTCCTTTTATGCTTGGATGATTTATACGAACCCCCTGTCCCTCCTCCTCCTCCTCCCTCCCCCCTCCTCCTCCCCCTCTCTCTCCCAACCACCTCCTTCCTTCCTTCCTTAGAGTCCTTCGTCGTGAGAGTCCTTGAAAGGAACGGCCTCTGTGAACGCTTTTATATACGTCAGTCCTTTGGGTTCTGTTGCAGCTCACCAGTCTTACTGAGTCCTAGAGTAGAGTCCTTTCACAGTAGGATGTTGGAGTCCTTGGTTAGAGTACTGTACTTTTTGTGTTGAGTCCTTCAGTAGAGTACTTTGAGTGCTTCACTGGAGACCCTCACCAGAGTCCTTCACTAGAGATCCTTAATAGAGTCCTTCAGTAGAGTCCTACACTAGATACTCTCACCAGAGTCCTTCACTAGAGATCCTTAATAGAATCCTTCAGTAAAGTCCCTCACTAGATACTCTCACTAGAGTCCTTCACCAGACTTCTACACTAGAGATCCTTAATAGAGTCCTTCCGTCCACCCACCATTAGCGACACTGAAGGACATAAGCTCCCCAGCTGTTGGTTATACTCCTTCCTCCTCCGCCCGGGTGTGTGGGTTACGTCCCTCTGGCTCTGACAACAAAGTTTGAGAGGTACATTTCTTTGGCAAGTATTGAGAGGGGATACATTGTTGACATCCCCGGGCAAGAAGGCACTATGAGGGAGATGGGGAGGGTTTTTTTTAATATGGGGGGGTTGGGGAGTAGTGTTGGGGAGAGAAGGAGGTGGTGGGGAGGAATAAGGTAATACGGTATACTCCCCACTCTCTCTCTCTCTCTCACCATCATCACTCCTCTCATTGTTCCGTCTCTCTCTTTGTTGCTCATTCCTCGTTTTTCTTTACCTTTTCCCCATTTTCTTTATTACACGTCTCTCTCTCTCTCTCTCTCTCTCTCTCTCTCTCTCTCTCTTTCTCTCTCTCTCTCTCTCTCCTCTCTCTCTCTCTCTCTCTCTCTCCTGCTCTCCTCGGTCTCTCTCTCTCTCTTTTACCATTCTTTTCTCTCTTTCTTCTCTCCCCCTCTTTACTTCATTTTACCACTCCCACCTCTCTCCTCTCTCTCTCTCTCTCTCTCTCTCTCTCTCTCTCTCTCTCTCTCTCTCTCTCTCTCTCGTGTATAGTGCCAATTTTTTCCTACCTGTGTTACCTGTAAGTCATTTTCCTAATTAGTCTTTATTCTGCTTTTGTTATTGTTGACATTGTTGTTGTTGTTATTTTTATTTGTTGCTGTGTTTTGTTTGTTTCGACTTGACGCGTCTTTTGTTTTTTTTTGTTTCATTTGTTTTAGTTTTATATATGTATCTTCGTTGTTCGATTTTTTTTGTGCAATGCGACACACACACACACACAGTCTCCATAGGGTGAGGACCTACTGTACTCGGCGCTGTCCCCTAAGGTGGCTGTGGTGTTTTAGGCCTTGGAGACAGCTGCCAGCCTGTTCTGTCGGGCCTCCCCCATCTCCTCCTCCCCATCTGGACTTATCAACATCCTCCACCAACAGTACAGTGCAAAGATTGACGATCAACCCACAACGGATATACAAAAGTGATCATTTTAACTCGAAAGAAAGAAACAACTGCTAGAGCGACAATCGGTGTTTAGTGGCCAACGTTGACCTGACGCGGACCAGACCCACCCTGTCCACCGTACACTCGCCACCACCAACACTGTATGAGAAGTCAAGAAAGACTCCAAACTACATCAGGAGAGAAATGAGAACTCCCTACTCCACCCAGGTGAGGAACTATGAATTCCCAATCAATTTACATCACACGAGGAACAAGAACCATCTCCAATACCCTGTGAGAGCTGAAGGACCTACCCGGACCACGTGGTGAATGTGCTGAACGTCTGCAGCTGTAGTGAGGGAGCGGCTTAGCACCCAGGCACGACGGCCATCCAAACAGTGGGAAGGACTTTGTTGGCGTCAATATCAGGTCACAAGTATGTCTACAAGACCAGCTCCCTCAGTACCAGATCTATAGTTAATATATATGTTGACTCTATGGTTCTGTATTGAAAGCTTTTGTCAATCAAGTGACCCACTCCCCGATTCCACCATATGTAACTTATCATCTCTGTTCATTGCATATTTTCCGCCTTGTGGCTGCCATGTTATCTTAATAAACCGTTAATTATTATTGTTATTATTAGTAGTATTACACACACACACACACACACACACACACACACACACACACACACACACACACACATACACACACACACACACACACACACACTCTCTAGAGACCTTACCTGCCACATTTAACTACCTAACCTAACCTACTCAACCTAACGTTCCTAACATTTAATCTAAACATTGTCTTAAGCATTGTGTAGGTTACCTGTGTTTGGTGTACCTGTGTGTGTAGGTGTACCTAATGTGGGTAATGGTGTACCTAATGTTTGGTGTACCTGTGTGTGGTGTACCTGTGTGTGGTGTACCTGTGTGTGGTGTACCTGTGTGTGGTGTACCTGTGTGTGGTGTACCTGTGTGTGGTGTACCTGTGTGTGGTGTACCTCAGTGTGGTGGTGGTTGACAGCACTATATGAACACAGATGTAAGTATCATTATTCCTCCTCTTTTTAATATTGATATCATTAATTTTGTCTTCACCACCACTACCACAATTACCACCACCTCCAGCACTACCACACCACCACTACCACCACACACCACAACAACATCCACTACCTACTCCACCGCCCAGAATAAACATATGAACCGAATTGTTGTAAATTGTTGTTGTTGTTCGCGTGTGTTGTGAGAGTAATGACCCCTTGTTGTTATGACTCTACCACTAATGATAATAATGACGATATTGCCGTCTTGTTCAACCACATTATTTAATAGTTAATGTGTATGTGTGTATGTATGTATGTATGTATGTATGTATGTATGTATGTCAGGTAGATAATCACGTGATATATATTATAGTCATGTTATTATGATAGGATAACATATATTTCTCCTGTTATAGATGTTATTATTGGAAGAGTTACCATACAGTTATTCCTCATGATAAGAATACTTCTACAACTTCACCAGTATCGTGATATGTACAACTATTAATTTATTTTGGGCAGATAAATACTTAGCGGACCGAGGTTAAATAATATATTTTGCGTGAAAAGGAATGTTTATGTTAGTGACGATTTATTTAATTTGGCGGTAAATGAGGATGTTATTAACGGGGTGAGGGGTGAAGAACAGGTGGACGTGTGTGTGTGTGTGTGTGTGTGTGTGTGTGTGTGTGTGTGTGTGGAGGCAAATATATTATGTCTGCCTCCTAAATTAACGGTGGAACTGTATATATTTAGAGGCCAACGTGTAACAGGGTATTGTTTAGTGGCCAACAACAGCTGGTGGAGAAAAGTAAAGGTGGTGGCATAGTGTGTGTGTGTGGTGGAGAGCGTCACCACCATATACTGACAGTCTGTGGGTAGACGAAGAGATATATCAGGAGGGGTCGGGTCCCCTCCAGGTGGCCGGAAATGAGCCGGAGGAGCCAAGTCAGCCAGACGACTGCCATTCCCGCCTGCAAGTGATATCTGGCCGGCAACAATGGCCGCGGTCATTACCTCCTGCAGCAGCTCGCGGGCGACTGGATATTACTCTAGCGTCATTGTGATGGAAGGTTAGAGGAAGCCCTTGCACACCCTGGACGGTCACGTGGTCTCCGGCACCCTCGCTGATTGGTGGCCGGAGCCGCGCCTGTTGAGGAGGGATTCCTGGCTCCTGATTGGCTAGCAGCGAGCGTCCGAAAAAGCGCGGGCAAAACGGTGGCGGTCTGCGGCGCAGATTAGTATACCCCCCCCTCCGCGCAGGTCTGGATGACCTGATTCGCCAGACAGATTCGAGGAGACATGATTCATTTGAATGTGTGGAGTTAGCTGGGTGGCCTGGGTGGCCTGGTGGCCATTATGTTGGCCTCCAACACGCTGATGTAATAATAATAAAGTGTCTGCTCAGCTCAGGGACTAACCAATTTATAGAATAAGACCAATTTCCCCGTATTGTTTCCAACAATGAAATGTAGACAGTATATACACACACACACACACACACACACACACACACACACACACACACACACACACACACACACACACAGACACACACCCACACACACACACACACACACACACACACACACACACACACACACACACACACACACACACGGACACAGCTCTATATGTAAACATTTGCTGTATATTACGTACGGTACTATGGTAGGGAAGGCTGGTCAAAATCCCTGCTGTTATTATTACGCCCGCCTCGTTGTGCAGATAGCAGACATTTGCATATAACCCTTCCACTAAAAACAGTATTCTATCATAATGGCTAAACATTTTCCCTTGTATGACAGACTGCACCAATTTATTATGGCAGCGGAAACATTTTATCTCAACCAATTCTGATTATTTATTTGTCCTGATTACCAACGTTAGCAGTATTGTGGCGCCTCGTGTTGCTCTGGGTTTAGCACGGTCTTGCCCCGAACACTATTTCTTATATAATGGAGAAAGATGGTATTAAATTGTATGATATTAACCACTTAAATGATCCCTAACTCAATTAACCTAACCTAACCTAAATATATCGATTAGGCCAATTGCATTCTCATATAGCCTTAACTACTGTTCGTAATGTGACGCATCTCTCAGTAATGTGACGCATCTCTCATTAAAGTGACGCATCTCTCATTAATGTGACGCATCTCTCAACAATGCGACGCATCTCTCATTAATGTGACGCATCTCTCAATAATGTGACGCATATCTCATTAAGGTGATGCATCTTTCAGTAATGTGACGCATCTCTCTGGAAGACGGGGAGAGACAGAGACAAAGACGGGGAGAGACAAAGACGGAGAGAGACAGAGATAAAGACGGAGAGAGATAAAGACAAAGACACAGAGAGAGAGAGAGAGAGAGAGAGAGAGAGAGAGAGAGAGAGAGAGACAGACAGAGATAAAGACGGAGAGAGACAAAGACGGAGAGAGACAAAGAGATAATCCTCGTTTCATAAAGCCATTGTGTCTCTTCCTGCCATCCAATCTCTTAACAATCATCACAGTATACAGAACCAATCACCAATCATTCTACTAACGATTTGAACTACCAATCCCACACAATCATCGTTAGGTAACACCCCCCCCCCAACCCCTCCTCGTCTCTATAGGCAGCCAATCCGCGTACAAGCACCATTAAGCACCTATCAACATGGCCCATCTATTGGTGTTATCACAGATTGTTGGTTGCTGCTGTCTGCGTCAATACTCCGATACTAATTTGCATAATCCATATTTCATTAGTGATGAAACTCGGCGCCGTATGATTCCATTATGTGGAAGGCCCTTGTTAGGATGATGGGAGTGGGGTGTTTTTTTCTTTCTTGGGAGGCCTGTGTGGATGACTCTGTGGGATGATGTGGGACGCTACCTGTGATGATATGCCGCAGGTAAAAGGCTCTTCACGCCACCTGTGATGATATAGCTCTTCATACCTGTATGTTAAAGGTAAAGGCTCTTCCATACTTATACGATGATATACCCGCAGGTAAAGGCTCTTCACGCACATAACAGTGATTTACCTTATGGTAAAAAAACTCTTCATACGCAATTGATATACGCAGGTAAAAGACTCTTCACACCACCTGTGATGATTTGCCACTGCTGGGTAAAATCTTCCCGCCACCTGCTTGATGATTTGCCTGGTAAAGGCTCTTCACCACCTGTGATGATATGCCGCAGGTAAAAATGCTTCCGCCACCTGTGATGATTTACACCAGATAAAGGCTCTTCGCCACACCTGTGATGATTTGCCGCGAGTAAAGGCTCTTCCACGCCACCTGGCGATTATTGTTGTGCACGGGTAAAGCTCTTCACGCCACCTGGCGATGTTATACCCGCAGGTAAAGGCTCTTCCGCCTGTGATGATATGCCACGCAGGTAAAAGGCTCTTCACCACCTGTGATGATATGCCGCAGGTAAGGCTCTTCGCCACATGATATTGATATGCCCGTGGAAGTAAAAGGCTCTTCACGCCACCTGTGATATGCCGCAGGTAAGGGATCTTCGCGAGTGATTTGCGCAGGTAAAAAGGCTCTTCACGCCGTTGATGAACCAAATAAGTTAATTTATTCTTGCAGTTTTTTAGTGTGATAATTACGTTTCTTAGTGTGAAGGAGAGGTTAGGTGGGAGGTGGGGGGGAAAGGCGTGTCTTGTTCTTTGCTTTTCCTTATAAACTGTGTTGAGGAAATTTTATTGTTTAGGCAATGTGTGTGTGTGTGTGTGTGTGTGTGTGTGTGTGTGTGTGTGTGTGTGTGTGTGTGTGTGTGTGTGTGTGTGTGTGTGTGTGTGTGTGTGTGTGTGTGTGTGTGTGAGAGAGAATTGTAATCCTATCGACTAATCTGAAATATTTTTGTAGTCAGTCTGTTGAGATTAATCTAGTTAATCCTATATAGAGTGACAGTAACCCTAGTTAATCCTATATAGAGTGACAGTAACCCTAGTTAATCCTATATAAGGTAAAAGTAACCCTAGTTAATCCTATATACAGTAACAGTAACCCTAGTTAATCCTATATAGAGTGACAGTAACCCAAGTTAATCCTACATATAGAGATTAATCCCATATATAAAGTAATCCTCTTAGACTCATTGCCATACAGTAGACTCTCAATCTGTCAGGCTGAGGCAACTTATTATTTTAACTTATAATACTTCTTGTGGGGAGATTAGTGTGGGGAGACTAGTGTGGGGGTGATGATTGTATGGGTGATTAGTGTAGGGTGATTAGTTTGAGATGTGGGGTGACTAGTGTGCTGTGGGGTTATTATTGTGGGGGTGATTAGTGTGTAGTGTGGGGTGATTAGTGTGTAGTGTGGGGTGATTAGTGTAGTGTGGGGTGATTAGTGTGTAGTGGGGTGATTAGTGTGTGTGGGAGTGATTAGGTGTAGTGTGGGTGATTAGTGTGTGTGTGTGATTAGTAGGGTGATTACTCTTTTGTATATGGTTGTGGTCTTGTTTTGTTACCTTTTAATAAACTATAAATACATTCAATTACATTCACCTCCTCCCTCCCCACTCCACCTCCCCCCAATCCTCCTCCCCTCACTCCCCTCCCACGCCCCTCCCCCACTCCTCCACACACTCCTCTCCACCCTCCCACCCTCCCCACACCCTTCCCCACACCCTCCCTCACCCCCCACCCCACTCCCTCTCCCAACTCTTCCTCCCCCCCACTCCTCCCTCTCACCACCCACCCTCTCCCCACACTTCACCTCCCACTCCACCTCCTCCCACTCTTCCCCCCACACTCCTCCCCCCACCTCCCCCCATCCCCTCCCCCACTCCCCTGCTCCCCCACTCCTCCCACCTCCACCCCACACCCTCCCTCCACTCCCCACTCCTCCTCCCCACTTCTTCTCTCCACACTCTTCCCCCCATTTCCACTCCACTCCTCCCACTCCTCCCCACTCTCCCCCTCATCTCCACCTCACCTTGCCTCCACCTCCATCCCTGCTCGTCCAACGTTAAACTCTAAATCTCGCTGCACTCCACCCTCCTCCCGCCTCTGTTGAGCTTCGAACAGTCACGCCGGAAACGCTACAACCAATTATTATTTTTTGTCCCTGTTAGCACGAAGAAACCAGCTAATCCATATTAATCGGAAATAATTATCAGATTTAGAAATATATTAGCGGTGTGAGCAAAAATATTTGTTGAGTAATTATATTTTTCACTGTGCAAATAAAAATGGATTGATTTCGGTAAATTGTTTGTGTGTGTGTGTGTGTGTGTGTGTGTGTGTGTGTGTGTGTGTGTGTGTGTGTGTGTGTGTGTGTGTGTGTGTGTGTGTGTGTGGTGTGTGTGTGTGTGTGTGTGTGTGTGTGTGTGTGTGTGTGTGTGAGTGGTGTGTGTGTGTGTGTGTGTGTGTGTGTGTGTGTGTGTGTGTGTGTGTGTGTGTGTGTGTGTGTGTGTGTGTGTGTGTGTGTGTTTTGTTGTGTGTGTGTGTGTGTGTGTGTGTTTGTGTGTGTGTGTGTGTGTGTGTGTGTGTGTGTGTGTGTGGTGTGTGTGTGTGTGTGTCAGTATTATTCTCAACGGGGGTATGGAAATACAGGAATGTTGTTTACCTGGAAACTGGAGACCAATGTAGAACTACGACAACAACAACAAACCTAAAGGGGGGTGGGAGGATGGAGGATGGAGGAGGATGAGGATAGAGGAGGATGGGAGGAGGACAGGAGGATAGGAAGAGGGAATTACCCATCACACACAGACAAGGGAGACATCCACCACCTTGTGTACTCTCTCTCTCTCTCTTTCCTTTTCCCATTCCCTGTCTTTCTATCCTCCTTTCCACCCATATCTCCTTCCTTCCCCTTCCACCCCCCATAAATTGTTGGGGATCTTAGCGGCTGTCAGGAAGGGGGTGTTCTGAGGGGGAGGGTATCGAGGGGAGGGGGGAAGAGGTCGAGAGGAGGGAGGGTCGAGAGGGAGGGGATTACCATATTGGCGCCACTGTTGTCGAAATTAGTTGAATAATGTGCCCACAGATGACGCCACTGACCCCCATCCTCTCTCTCTCTCCCTTCCTTCCCTATTTACCCCCTCCTCTCATTCCCCTTCCCCTCCCTTTCGTCTCCCATCACCTCATGTTCCACCTCACATCACCTCACCTCTTTCACCCCCCAACCTTTCCCTTCCACTCACCAACCCCACTCACCTCCCCCCCCATCCAGATTCCTACTCCTTCTCATCTCCTCAACCCTCCCCTTCCCACCCCTCTCACCCTCCCCCATTCTCCTCACCCTCTTATTTTTTGCAGGTCGTTTTTCAATTTATTAGACGGAATTTTCTCTCTCTCTCTCTCTCTTCTCTCTCTCTCAACACCGAAGAAAAACAAATATGGGTTTATATATAGATCCTTTTTTTTTTAAGTGGGGCAGGTGGGGGGGCAGAGAGGTGAGGAGAGGAGGAGTGTGGGGAGGAGGGGGCAGGAGTCATGTTTGAGGAGGTAAAGTTAGTTCTCTGCTTACTCCAAGTCTCAACAATTTTTCCTCGTTATTATTTTTTCCTCCCCGTTGTCTGTGGTTCCTGATAAGTTTTCCTTGGCAAATATTTACTCAGGATATTTTTAAAGGGTTTATTTTTATAATGATTTTTTCTTTCTTTCTTCGTATTCTTGGTAAATTCTGTTGGAGGAGGAGATTGGAGGTTGAGGGGAGGTTGAGGTGAGGAAGGGAAATGATGGGGAGGGAGGGGTGGAATGATGGGGTAGGAGGGAGAATGATAAGGCTGATAATGGCATGGAGGAGGTACACTTACAGGACACACCTGTTAAAGACACACCTGTTATACACCTGTTAAGAGAGACACCTGTTATACATATTACATAGTTAACAACTGTTAAGAGAGCCACCACTGATGAGAGAGAGGGAGAGAGAGAGAGAGAGAGAGAGAGAGAGAGAGAATGAATGGATGATGGAAGAGTCAGCAAATTTGGCCTTTAATACTGGGACCATCTTGTGTCACAGAGACCCACACGGGAGACAAAGTAATAATGGAACTATTTGTCTTCCCCACCCTCCCAGGCTAAACAAGGAGCGTGCTGAGGCTTGGTGTCCCCGGCAGATGGTAGGGAGAGCGGACTCCAAGGAATACCTGGAGATCGACTTGGAGACCATACACGTCATCTCCGCTACAGAGAGCCAAGGACGCTTCGGTAACGGCCGGGGAGCAGAGTTTGTCGAGAACTACATGTTGGAGTATTGGAGACCAGGTGTCAACAACTGGTACACCTACAAGCGATGGGACAGTGAGAAGGTGAGTGACTTAAACTGGGGTCTATCTTCCTTGTTGTCTTTTATTGTGTACAGGTGTTGGGGCAGTGACCAGGTGGGTACAGGTGTTGGGACAGTGACTAGGTGGGTACAGGTGTTGGGACAGTGACTAGGTGGTACAGGTGTTGGGACAGTGACTAGGTGGGTACAGGTGTTGGGACAGTGACTAGGTTGGGTACAGGTGTTGGGACAGTGACTAGGTGGGTACAGGTGTTGGGGCAGTGACTAGGTGGGTACAGGTGTTGGGACAGTGACTAGGTGGGTACAGGTGTTGGGACAGTGACCAGGTTGGGTACAGAGTGTTGGGACAGTGACTAGGTTGGGTACAGGTGTTGGGACAGTGACTAGGTGGGTACAGGTGTTGGGACAGTGACCAGGTTGGGTACAGGTGTTGGGACGTGACTAGGTGGGTACAGGTGTTGGGGCAGTGACTAGGTGGGCACAGGTGTTGGGACAGTGACTAGGTTGGGTACAGGTGTTGGGACAGTGACTGGTTTGGGTACAGGTGTTGGGACAGTGACTAGGTGGGCAGGTGTTGGGACAGTGACTAGGTTGGGTACAGGTGTTGGGACAGTGACTGGGGTGGGTACAGGTGTTGGGACAGTGACTGGTGGGTACAGGTGTTGGGACAGTGACTAGGTGGGTACAGGTGTTGGGACAGTGACTAGGTGGGTACAGGTGTTGGGGCAATGACTAGGTGGGTACAGGTGTTGGGACAGTGACTAGGTGGGTACAGGTGTTGGGACAGTGACCAGGTGAGTACAGGTGTTGGGACACTGACCAGGTGATTACAGGTGTTGGGACAGTGACCAGGTGAGTACAGTACTTATGTCGTTTATATTTGTACTATAGTTGTTGTCAGGTTTAACCAGACAGATGTATAGTGTCTCCCGGTAACATATATGCCCCCACACACCTGTTATAGCTGGACAGGTGTTCTACTATAAAACAGATGTGTCCACCCACAAGGCAGCTGTCTTCGTAAGTTTGGCAACATAATTTAGTAAACTGGAGCCTCAACCTGGCTGCATATTAAATTTTTAATGAAGTCAAAGTCCCAGAGAGTCAACGCGAAAGTTTGTGTATTACGGTGCATGATTTAAACTTTTGTGTGGGTGAGGAGGAGAGAGAGAGAACCCCTTATAGACACAGCAACACCTTCCTGGTATATCCAACACACGGGGTAGGTACAGTAGCCTTAAAGTAAACTCGTGAGTGAGGTTTACAAACACAGTATACTACAATATGCAAATCAGCGCCAAGGTAAGATATGGCGGCGGGGAGCTGCACTCTTTTGTAAACACACCGCTGCTTCCACAACAAACAAGTTATTATTATTTTTTTTGTAAGACTCGCTGGGTAAAACAAACACAATGATAATATATATATATATATTTTGTGATTATATTGACGTCTGTGTTATTACGTCATGGATTATTGACGTCTGTGTTATTACGTCATGGATTATATTGACGTCTGTGTTATTACGTCATGGATTATATTGACGTCTGTGTTATTACGTCATGGATTATTGACGTCTGTGTTATTACGTCAGATTATTGACGTCGTATACGCGGATTATAAACGTCGTTATTACGTCATTATTGACGTCGTTTATTACGTCGGATTATTGACGTCTGTGTTATTACGTCATGGATTATATTGACGTCTGTGTTATTACGTCATGGATTATATTGACGTCTGTGTTATTACGTCATGGATTATATTGACGTCTGTGTTATTACGTCATGGATTATATTGACGTCTGTGTTATTACGTCGTGGATTATATTGACGTCTGTGTTATTACGTCATGGATTATTGACGTCTGTGTTATTACGTCATGGATTATATTGACGTCTGTGTCATACGTCATGGATTATATTGACGTCTGTGTTATTACGTCATGGATTATATTGACGTCTGTGTTATTACGTCATGGATTATTGACGTCTGTGTTATTACGTCATGGATTATATTGACGTTCGTGTTATTACGTCGTGATTATATTGACGTCTGTTATTACGTCGTGGATTATATTGACGTCTGTGTTATTACGTCATGGATTATTGACGTCTGTGTTATACGTCCGGATTATATTGACGTCAAGTATTACGTCAGGATTATTGACGTCTGTGTTATTACGTCATGATTATATTGACGTTCGTGAACGTCGGATTATATTGACGTCGTGTTATTACGTCATGGATAATATTGACGTCTGTGTATTACGTCATGGATTATATTGACGTCTGTGTTATTACGTCATGGATTATTGACCGTGTTATTACGTCATGGATTGACGTCTGTGTTATTACGTCATGGATTATATTGACGTCGTGTTATTACGTCATGGATTATTGACGTCTGTGTTATTACGTCAGATTATATTGATCGTTATTACGTCAGGATTATTGACGTCTGTGTTATTACGTCATGGATTATATTGACGTCTGTGTTATTACGTCGTGATTATATTGACGTCTGTGTTATTACGCGATTAAGTTTCCTGAGATTATAATTTTACGGCTTCAGAGTAATAATTGTTATATGAAGGTGAAAAACACACACACAGACACACACACACACACACACACACACACACACACACACACACATGTACGTATCTTAAAGGATCGTAAGTGAAAATTTCCTCGTAAACTGGAGATGTGAGAACGCCTTGACCTCAACACCAACATGGCGTTAAATATATCCAAGACCCAAATGAATGTGGAGAATGTTTATGAAAATGTCGTATGTTGAGATTCTGTTGACGCCTGTTGTGTGAGGGGGTAAGAGGGGTGGAGGGTGGGAGAGGAGGTAAGGGAGGTGAGGGGGTAGGGAGTGGGAGGGGGGAAAGGGGTAAAGGAGAAAACTTTAAAACTTTGACAAAAATGGGAATAAAAAAAACATGACTGTTGCTTAGTTTGAGAGAATGTTGTGTTGGTAAGTGCTAGTTCTTGTTCTTCTTCCTTCTTTCTTCTTCTTCTTCTTCTTTCTTTCTTCTTCTTCTTCTTTCTTCTTCTTCTTCTTCTTTCTTCTTCTTCTTCTTCTTCTGTTGATCTTAAGGTCAGGGTGTGTTGTGTGTGTGTGTGTGTGTGTGTGTGTGTCTGTGTGTGTGTGTGTGTGTGTGTGTGTGTGTGTGTGTGTGTGTGTGTGTGTGTGTGTGTGTGTGTGTGTGTGTGTGTGTGTCGTTCACTTTCTCCTCTTGTTCAATTTCTCTCACTTTCTCTCGACCTCATGACATGGCTCTCCTCAACCCACCTCCTACCCTCCCTGGCCTCTCCTCACCACCTCCCACCTCCCACCCTCCTGGCCTCTCCTATATCCCCCTCACCGTTCCCTAACATCCACTCTACCCCTTTCCTATCCCTTCCACCCACCTCCCTCCCTCCCTCACCCTCTCACCTCCCCCACCTGATTCAAACACCCCTCTCTAGGTGAGGTGAGAGGGTCAGAGACACAACTAGGGGGAGCTAACCACCTAACTACACCCAGGTCATCAATCAATCACAAACGATACGATTTAAGAGTGGTGGGTTGGTGGGTCTGTGGGTGGTGGGTGGGTGGTGGGTGGGTGGGTATGGTGTCTTTGGTGGTGTTGTGGGTGGGTGTGGTGGGTGGGTGGTGGGTAGGTATGTGAAAGTGTGTGGGAGGAGCAGGAGGGAGAGAATCAGCTGTTTTTTGTTGACATACACTGAGTGGGAGGAGGAGGAGGAGGAGATCAGCTGTTCCTCAATATCTCTGACCAAAACAATTAAACGTAATATAATAAATAATAATAAATATAATTAATTCAATAAAATGATTAATAAAACCTTTAACTCTCGCGTCAGAAATAATTTATATGTTTAGTTGGTGGAAATATATCGCTGTATAATTATATCGTCAGATTATGGAAAAGAATATTATATTATTAACATTATTAATCAGAGATAAATCAAAGCTCGAATAGGTAGACGAGATGGAGGTGTGTGTGTGTGTGTGTGTGTGTGTGTGTGTGTGTGTGTTAAAATAATATATTAACCAGACACAGACACTAGGACCTCTCTCTCTGCAAAACAAAATGACATCGTCTGAATTTTGCACAGCCGCCATCAAACTTCGGGCGGCGGAGGAGACGCAAAGCTTACAAAAATATCAGAGTTTTCTTGTGGCCGCGACAGACACGGTCCTTCTCCTGTCTCCCTCAAGGGATCCGAACTAATTTAGAGGATACCCGACCCTAAACCAGGGGGGATCCAACCGTCTTCAAACAACCGCAGTGATGCTCTTTTGTTTAGGAGTATATATTTTTACCCGCAGGGAGAGGAGGATACTCTTCCTTATACTTGTTTGTTTACCTTTTGATTCAAGCACAGTTTGCGGGGAAAAAAACTGCCGTGGAGATGTCTGGTTGGGGCGGGAATGGAGAATCGCTTTGCAATTCTTTCTTTACTGAAGTACTAAATGATGTTTTCTTGTGGGGGAACATTTTATACCCCGCTAAAAGCTCAAGTCCTCTGCCGGTTTGTGAAAAGAATAACTCTCTCTCTCTCTTTCGTGAAATCGTTTGGGTTTTCAGACAATCTGTCTCCTCCTCCTCCTCCTCCTCCTCCTTCTTCTTCTTCTTCTTCTTCTTCTTCTTCTTCTTCTTCTTCTTCTTCTTCTTCTTCTTCTCCTCTCCCACCTCCTCCTCCTCCTCCTTCTCCTCCCTCTTCCTCCCTCTCCTCCTCCTCTTCCTCCCCTCACCATGTACGCCCAGAATTCTTTGTTTTCGTAATGCACTTGTAGCTTCGGCAACTAGGGGAAATAGTGAGGAAAGATGGGATGGGAGATGATACTGATGGAATGTGAGGGGTGTGGAGGTGGAACAGATAATGCGAGGAGATGGGATGGTGGTGGTGGTGGTGGTGGTATTAGAAGGGAAGGAGGAGGATAGGAGTGGAGGTGGGATGGGATGAGAGGGGGCGGAGTGGGAAAGGGAAGTGGGAGGGGATAATCCATTTACCTGCTGGAGGCTATAGTGTTAACTCCTCTGGTTTATATATTCAAATGGGATTATTCTTCCTCTAGTAAAAACACGACGGCCGATGCCTCTACTTGTGGCCTCTCAGTCTGGACCCAGTGAGAGGTGAGGGGCGGTGAGGGAGGTAGTGGGAGAGAGAGATGAGGGGGTAAGTTAGGAATGGGGTGGTGAGGGAGGGTGTGGGGAGGTGGAAAGGGGTGGATAGTGAGAGACTGAATGTGAGAGGGGTGATGGTGATGGGAAAGAGATGAAAGAGAAGATGTAGAATAGAGAAGGGAGAGAAAGGGGATAAGAGAGACAGTAATAAATATGGAAAGAGAAGGGAGGAGGTTAGGGGTATCGTCATCTACTTTATCTCCCCCTTTTTATCCTCCCTTCATCTACTCTATCGACTCTTCCTTCCTCCTTACTTCTCCTTCTCATCCTCTTCCTTCTTACCATCATCCCCGTCTCTTCCTATCCACTTTTCTCTCCACCTATCCTTCTCCTTTCCTTTTTCTCCTTTCTACCGTCATAATCTTCCTCCTGACCCCTCCTCCCTCCTTTCTGGCTCTTCCCTCCTTCCCTGTCCTCTCTCTCGGCTCCCCTCCTCCGGCTCTCTCCTCTCGGCTCCCCTCCTCTCGGCTCCCTCCTCTCGGCTCCCCCTCCCGGCTCCCCCCCCAGCTCCCCCTCCCAGCTCCCCCTCCCGTCTCCCCCTCCCAGCTCCCCCTCCCGGCTCCCCTCCCTCCCCTCCGGCACCCCCCTCCGTCTATTACTGCCGGATAGTAAATCTGTCGAGAAACTTGTAAGACCGCAGCTCCTCCTCTGAGTGATGTTGCTGACCCTGGCCTAGCTCTGCCACGTCCATCGGGAAGCTGTGGCTCATCTCAGCGTCCTCCTAGATCCTACGGGAAGCTGTAGTTCATCTCAGTGTCTCCTAGATCCTACTGGAAGCTATGTTCATCTCAGCTTCCCTATATTCTACGGGAAGCTGTAGGATCCTCCACTATCTACTACCTTGTTATAAATACATCCTTATTCTCTATTCCGTGTCCAAGTTAACTAATTATTGTTATTATTATTATTATTATTATTATTATTGTTATTATTATTATTATTATTATTATTATTATTATTATTATTATTATTATTATTATTATTATTATTATTTATTTTTATTTTATTTATTTTTTTACTTTTTTTAGTTTGGTCACATGTAGTTGTTACGTAATGGGAGGATGAGGTGAGGAAGGGAGAGGAAAGGGGGATGGAGGAGAAGGGGGGAGAGAAAGCAAGGGAAAAGAAGGACGAGGTGGAGTGGGAGAGAGGTGAGGGAGAGGGAGGTGAGGAATGGGAGAGGGAGGTGAGTGGGAAGGGGAGGAGAACAGATGGAATGTCGCCAGAATGAAACTGTATTTTTTATTGTTGTTTAATTTGTGACATATTTGGGGACATACCTACCTGCCCCCCTTCCCTTCCACCCTTCCATTCCCTCCTCCCTTTCTCTCCCTATCTCCCTCCCTTTTCCCCTTCCACCCCTTCCATTCCTCCCTTTCCTCCTCCTCCTTTCCCTCTTCCCTTCCCTCCCTCCCTTTCCCTCCTTTCTCCTGTTCCCTCCTTCCCATCTCTTCATCATATCTTCCTTCCTTTCCATATTTAAATCCCTATAGATCCTTTCCGTAAGAGATAGACAGACAGCTGGATAGATAGATTGATGGATAGATAGATAGATAGATAGATGGCTAGATAGATAGATAGATGGCTAGATAGATGAATGGACATAGGTAAATTGATAAAAGCTAGACAGAAAGAACGGAGACAAAGACAGAGACAGAGACAGAGATATAGACAGGTTGGAAATTGATTGCCTGATAGATTTATTTTTAAGAGATAATTGATTGATAGATAGATGGATAGAATAGTTGTCCAATATTTTCATCCCGGCCAAGTTGATGTGTGTGTGTGTGTGTGTGTGTGTGTGTGTGTGTGTGTGTGTGTGTGTGTGTGTGTGTGTGTGTGTGTGTGTGTGTGTGTGTGTGTGTGTGTGTTGTGTGTGTGTGTGTGTCTGTGTGTGTGTGTGTGTGTGTGTGTGTGTGTGTGTGTGTGTGTGTGTGTGTGTGTGTGTCACCTCACCTAACCTAACATACTGGTCTAATTTACACACACTCTTCCCAACCTGACAATAAGGTAGGTTAGGTTAGAGTGAAAGGCTAGGTATTGGGTTATAGGTTAGGTGAAGGCTAAGGTAGGTTAGGTTAGGGTAGGTTAGGTGAGGCTAAGGTAGGTTAGGTTAGGGTAGGTGAAGGCTAAGGTGGGTTGGGATTGGGTTAGGTTAGGTGAAGGCTAAGGTATTAGGTTAGGTTAGGTTAGGTTGGAGGTGAAGGCTAAGTTAGGTTAGGTTCAGGTTAGGTTAGGTGAAGGCTAAGGTGGGTTAGGTTAGGTTAGGTTGGGTGAAGGCTAAAGGTGGTTAGGTTAGAGATGGGTTGGGTTGAGTTAGGTTAGGTGAGGCTAATTGGGCTGGGTTGGGTTAGGTTAGGTGTGAAGGCTAAGGTAGGTTAGGTTAGGGTAGGTTAGGTGAGGCTAAGGTAGGTTAGGTTGGGTTAGGTTGGGTGAAGGCTAAGGTAGGTTAGGTTAGGAGTAAGGTTAGGTGAAGGCTAGGTGGGTTGGGGTTAGGGTAGGTTAGGTGAAGGCTAAGGTAGGTTAGGTTAGGAGTAGGTTAGGTTGGGTTAGGTTAGGTGAAGGCTAAGGTAGATTAGGTTAGGGTAGGTTAGGTGAAGGCAAGGTAGGTTGAGGCTAGGTTAGGTTAGGTGAAGGCTAAGGTAGGTTAGGTTAGGAGTAGGTTGGGTGAGGCTAAGGTGGGTTAGGTTCATTACTTTTAATGGACCAGTTATGATATAACCCATTCATACATGCTGTAACATGTATGAGGTGACACATGTATACAGAGGGACACATGTATACAGAGAACATGTATACAGAGGGAGACACACATGTATACAGAGAGCACATATGTATGCAGAGGTGACACATGTATACAGAGACACATGTATACAGAGGAGACACACATATGCAGGGGCATGTATACAGAGACACATGTATACAGAGGGTGACACATGTATACAGAGGTGACACATGTATACAGGGTGACATGTATACAGAGGGAGACACATGCAGAGGCATGTATACAGAGACACATGTATACAGAGACACATGTATACAGAGGGTGACACATGTATACAGAGGATGTGTATACAGAGGGTGACACATGTATACAGAGGGCGACATGTATACAGAGGGTGACACATGTATACAGAGGGTATACATGTATACAAGGGTGACACATGTATACAGAGGTGACACATGTATACAGAGGGTACACATGTATGAGGGTGATACATGTATACAGAGGGTGACACATGTATACAGAGGGTGACACATGTATACAGAGGTGATACATGTATACAGAGGGTGACACATGTATACAGAGGTGGCCACATGTATACAGAGGTGACACATGTATACAGAGGTGATACATGTATACAGAGGGTGACACATGTATACAGAGGGTGATACACTGCAGAGGTGACACATGTATACAGAGGGTGATACATGTATACAGAGGGTGATACATGTATACAGAGGGTGATACATGTATACCCGCAGGACAACACCTGGGAACACTGGTCAACTCGCTACACAAATCGTACTGTTCCACATCTTCAGTCTTATGAGGGACCCGTCACCACAGGTGGGGAGGAACAGCGCTGTGGGGAGGAACAGCAGCTGTGGGGAGGAACAGCAGCTGTGGGAAGAGCAGCTGGGGAGGAACAGTGTGTGGGGAGGAACAGCAGCTGTGGGGGAGGAACAGCAGGTGTGGGGAGGAACAGCAGCTGTGGGGGAGGAACAGCAGGTGTGGGGGAGGAACAGCAGCTGTGGGGAGGAACAGCAGCTGTGGGGGGGAACAGCAGGTGTGGGGGGAAAGCAGCTGTGGGGAGGAACAGCAGCTGTGGGGGAGGAACAGCAGCTGTGGGGGAAGAACAGCAGGTGTGGGGGAAACAGCAGCGTGGGGGAGGAACAGCAGCTGTGGGGGAGGAACAGCAGCTGTGGGGAGGAACAGCAGCTGTGGGGGAGGAACACAGCTGTGGGGGAGGAACACAGCTGAACAGCTGTGGGGGAGGAACAGCAGCTGTGGGGAGGAACAGCTGTGGGGAGGAACAGTAGCTGTGGGGAGGAACAGCAGCTGTGGGGAAGACAGCAGCTGTGGGGAGGAACAGCAGCTGTGGGGAGGAACAGCAGCTGTGGGGAGGAACAGCAGTGGCAGCGAACGCGTCATAATTAATGATAGTGAAACAGCATTCCTGTCGCCAACAGTACTGACCACATCACACCACCATCACCACCGACCACACCATCACCACCGACCACAACACCATCACCACCGACCACACCATCACCACCGACCACACCATCACCACCGACCACACCATCACCATCCACACCATCACCATCGACCACACCATCACCAGCCACAACATCACCATCGACCACACCATCACCCAAACACCATCACCCCGACCACACCATCATACCGACCACACCATCACCACCGACCGACACACCATCACCACCGACCACACCATCACCACCGACCACACCATCACCACCGACCACACCATCACCAGCCACACCATCACCATCACCCACCATCACCACCCCACACCATCACCATCGACCACACCATCCACCAACAACACCATCACCACTCGACCACACCATCACCACCAGCCACACCATCACCACCAACCATCACCATCGACCCACACCATACCACCGACCACCATCACCACCAGCAACCATCCACCGACCACACCATCACCACCGGCCACACCATCACCATCACCCACCATCACCACCAGCCCACCATCACCACCAATCCACAACACCACAGCACCACCGACCCCAGCAACACCATCAGCATCGACACACACCATCACCACCGGCCCACCATACCATCGACCACACCATCACCACCGACCACCATCACCAATCACAGCAACACCATCACACCGACCACCATCACCACCGGCCCACATCACCACACCACCCACACCACCACAACACAGCCAATAACAGCACACCGCCTCACCCTCCCCCAGGCGCAGCGGTCCACAGAGAGCAGAGTATGCTGTATGGGTATTGACTGTGTGTGTGTGCTGTGTGTGTGTGTGTGTGTGTGTGTGTTGTGTGTGTGTGTGTGTGTGTGTGTGTGTGTGTGTGTGTGTGTGTGTGTGTGTGTGTGTGTGTGTGTGTGTGTGTGTGTGTGTGCAACAAATCACTATAAATATACCATAAATCAACATAGAAACAAGAGTCAAGAGTGAGAGGAAAGAAGTGAGAGGTAAGGGAGGGAGAGAAGTGAGAGGGAGGAGGGAGAAGAAGTGAGAGGAGAAAGGAGAGAAGGGAGAGGTAGGGAGGGGGGAGAGAGAAGTGAGGTAGGGAGGGGAGAGAATGAGAGGAGGGAGGGATGGTGGGGAGGGAGAGAAGTGAGGAGGAGGAAGGAGGGAGGAGAAGTGAGAGGTGAGGGGAGAAAAGTGAGAGGAGGTAGGGAGGAGAGTGAGAGGTGGGAGGAGAAGTGAGGTGGGAGGAGAGAAGTGAGGAGGAGGAGGTGAGGTGGGAGGAGAAGTGAGGAGGTGAGGAGAAGTGAGGTGGGAGAAGTGAGAGGTAGGAGGAGGATGAGAGGTAGGGGAGGAGAGAAGTGAGGAGGGAGGAGAGTGGAGGGAGGAGAGAGTGAGGGGTAGGAGGAGGAGAAGTGAGAGGTGAGGAGGAGAGAGGTAGGGAGGAGGTAGGGAGGAGAGAAGTGAGAGGTGAGGAGGGTCTCGAGAGGGCTGAGGGTCGTGACACATAGACTCAGTAATTTAAAGTCAATATATAGTGTATAAGACTCCCTTGTGGCTTAGCCAAGAGGGTGGGTGGGTGGGTGGGGTCAGGGGGTGGGTCAGGGGTGGTTTGGATGGATGAGAGGGTGTGAGGGTGGGTTTGGTTGTGTGAGTGTGTGGGTGGGTTTGGGTGAGGGTGGGTTTGGGTGTGGGTGGGCGGAAGGGTGGGTTTGGGTGTGTGGGTGGTGAGAGGGTGGGTTTGGGTATGTGGGTGGGTAGAGGTGGGTTGGTTTGTGGGTGGGTGAGAGGTGGGTTTGGGTGGGTGAGAGGTGGGTTTGTGTGGGTGGGTGAGAGGGTGGGTTTGGGTGGGTGAGAGGGTGGGTTTGGGTGGGTGAAAGAGATGGGATGGAAGGGAGGAGGGAGAGGATAAAACCAGAAATTACAGACACGAAAAACACACACACACACACACACACACACACACACACACACACACACACACACACACACACACAGAATAAACAATTAATTTATTTATTCTCTCACACATCATTTTTTGTCTCTGTTTATCACCCTCCTCCTCCTCCCTCCTCCCCCTCCTCCTCCTCCTCCTCCTCCTCCTCCTCCTCCTCCTCCTCCTCCTCCTCCTCCTCCTCCTCCTCCTCCTCCTCCTCCTCCCTCCTCCTCTCCTCCCCTCCTCCTCCTCCCTCCTCCTCTCCTCCTCCTCCTCCCTCCTCCCTCTCCTCCCCTCCTCCTCCTCCTCCTCCTCCTCCTCCTCCTCCTCCTCCTCCTCCTCCTCCTCCTCCTCCTCCTCCTCCCTCCTCCTCCCCTCCTCCTCCCTCCTCCTCCTCCTCCTCCTCCTCCCTCCCCTCCTCCCTCCTCCCCTCCTCCCCTCCTCCTCCTCTTCCGTCCTCTCTACAGGAAAGAGCAGCATCGAAGAACAGAAAATGGAATCATCTTGCAATTGATTGGCATTCTTTCTACTTATGGAAGCTGAGAATTGATTGGCTAATCTCAGCAAACAGAAGGTTGTAATTGGTTGGTCATCTCTTCCATCTAGAAACTGGTAATTGATTGGCTCTTGACTATTGATAAGTGAGAATTTGATTGGCTATTCATTGCAAAAATTATACTGATTAGGTAAAGGAAGCATAAGAGAGAGAAGTTGGGCATTCAATAGTTGATTAGGTAGGATTATCAGGGAGGGAATGTGAAATGTGGGAGGGAGGCAGGGAGGGGTGGGGAGGGAGGCAAGGGTGGGAGGGGTGGAGGGAGGCAGGGAGGTGGGAGGGAGGGAGTGGTGGAGGGAGGGAGGGAGGGGGAGTGGAGGAGGGAGGAGGGGTGTGGAGGGAGTATGGTGGGTGGAGGGAGGGATGGGAGGGCGTGGTGGAGGAGTATTATGGTGGAGAGAGGAGTGGAGGGGGTGTGAGTATTATGGTGGGAGGGAGGGGGGGAGGGGCGTGGGGAGGGAGTGGTGGAGGGAGGGAGGGAGGGTGGGAGGGGAGGGAGGGTGGGAGGGAGGGGAGGGAGGGGCGTGTGGAGGGAGATATGGGGGAGGGAGGGAGGGAGGGGCGTTGGAGGGAGATAGGGAGGGAGGGAGGGAGGGGTGTGGGAGGGAGGTAGGGTGAGGGAGGGAGGAGGGCGTGTGGAGGGAGTATTATGGTGGAGGGAGGGAGGAGGGCGTGTGGGGAGTATTGTGGTGGAGGGAGGGAGTGGAGGGCGTGTGGAGGAGTATATGGTGAGGGAGGAGGAGACATGTGGCAGCAACCAGTGTGTGTGTGTGTCTCTTCTCTCTCACACACAGAAGCATGGGCGTGGGTGGAGGCTGTGTCATATATTATCAGCCGGGCGCTCACTGCGTGCTGGTGAGTCCATCATTTACACGACCACTCCTACTCCTACCTCACTCCCACCTCCTTCCCCCACCTCCTCCTTCCTTCCTCACCACCACCACCTCCTCCTTCTCACCTCTACCTCCACCTCCTCCTTCCTTCCTTCTACCACCTCCTCCTTCCTTCCTCACCACTACCACCTCCTCCTCACTCCCTACCTTCACCTCCTCCTTCCTTCCTTCTACCACCTCCTCCTTCCTTCCTTCTACCATCCCCTCCTTCCTCTACCTCCTCCTTCTTCCTTCCTCCTCCTTCACCAC
Source organism: Homarus americanus (assembly GCF_018991925.1). Lineage (NCBI taxonomy): Eukaryota > Metazoa > Arthropoda > Malacostraca > Decapoda > Nephropidae > Homarus > Homarus americanus. Next base: position 213,661 of record NW_024711888.1, on the reverse strand, counting down.
TACGAAGGAATTTGAGAAAATATGAGACGGGGAGAAGGAGGGTAGAGATGATGAGAAATAGAACAGAAGGAGAAGAGGAAGAGAGGGGCGATTAAGGCAAATGGGCCGTGGAAGAGGGAGGAACGGAGAGAGAGAGAGAGGATAGTGAAGGAGAGTGATAAAGAGGGAGTTAGGAGAGTCAGGAATTACATCACACGCACACACACATACATACATATACATACATACATACATACATACATACATACATACATACATACATACATACATACACACATACATACATACATACATACAATAGCATCATCACTCCAACAAAACACTGATCATAAAGGCTGAATGAATTAGTATGTAGATAAATAAAGTCATATGGCTGGGAATAAAGTGCTACGCCACATGAGGATTATTTACATAAAGGTTTAAAAATAGCAACTGAATTAATAGCATGTTGACATAGTTTGTGAGGTGAAGTGTACTATGTGTGTGTGTAGCGACCTGTGGTGTAACGGAAAGTATACTCCTCTCGCAAGCGAGTGGCCGGGTTCGATCCCCGGGCAGGGTGAAACTATGGGCAAGTTTCTTTACGCCATTTGCCTCTGTCTACCCAGCAGTAATTGGGTCCTGGATGTTAATCGATGTGGATCGCAGTAATGGTTAGCCAGTGCAGTTGGCGAGTTGTTCTTCACTATTCCTTGACACTGTCACGCAACCGTTAACAGGCTTGGTTTGTGTTGGCGACAGCTTTAACTTAAACACTGGTCACGCAACTCGTTAACTTAGGCTGTGGTTGTTGTGTTGGCGACAGCCACACCTAAACACTGGGTCACGCAACTTGTTAACTTAGGGTTGCTGTGTTGGCGACAGCTTCTACACCTTAAACACTGGGTCACGCAACTCGTTAACCCAGGGTGGTTGTTGTGTTGGCGACAGCTTTACACCTAAACACTGGGTCATGCAACTCGTTAACTTAGGCTGTGTTGTTGTGTTGGCGACAGCTTCTACACCTTAAACACTGGGTCACGCAACTAACCCAGGGTGTGGTTGGTTGGCGACAGCTTAATACCAAACACTGGGTCATAAATCGTTAACTTAGGCTGTGGTTGTTATGTTGCACAGCTTCTACACCTTAAACACTGGGTCACGCAACTCGTTAACTTAGGCTGTGGTTGTTGTGTTGGCGACAGCTTTACACCTTAAAACACTGGGTCATGCAACTCGTTAACCCAGGGTGTTGTTGTGTTTATGACAGCTCCTACACCTAAACAAATTCACGCCTAGGTGGCCCTAGATCGCCATCTCGAACACGAGGAGAAACCATATAAATACACATAATACAAATATAATTATTATTATTATTATTTAACATACATACATATTATTATTATTATTATTAATATTTGTGTGTAAGTGTAGTCATTTTGTTTCCGTGCGACGAGAAGGTCGGGTGCACAACACAACACACACAGCACCATCATCAGCCGTGGTCCACAAGTTCAACCATTATCTATTACCCACCAACCATTAAACACAAGTGAGGGAAGCCACAACCACACCACCACCACAACACCTCCACCACAACACCTCCACCACAACACCCACCACAACACCTCCACAACACCCACCACAACACCACCACACAACACCCACCACAACACTCCACCACAACACTCCACCACAACACTCCACCACAACACCCTCCACCACAACACTCCACCACAACACTCCACCACAACACCCACCACATCCACCACAACACCTCCACAACACCACCACAACACCCACCACAACACCCCACCACAACACCTCCACCACAACACCTCCACCACAACACTCACCACAACACCACCACAACACCTCCACCACAACACTCCACCACAACACTCCACCACAACACCCACCACAACACCTCCACCACAACAACTCCACCACAACACCCACCACAACACCTCCACCAACCCACCACAACACCTCCACCACAACACCCACCAACACCCACCACAACACCTCCACCACAACACCCACCACAACACCCACCACAACACCCACCACAACACCCACCAACATCCACCACAACACTTCCACCACAAACACCCACCAACACCACAACACCCACCACAACATTCCAACCACAACACCACCACAACACCCACCACAACACCCACCACAACACCCACCACAACACCACCACAACACCCACCACAACACCCACCACAACACCTCCACAACACCCACCACAACACCCACCACAAACACTCCACCACCCACCACACAACACCTCCCACCACAACACACCCACCCACCACCCACCAACACCCACCACAACACTCCACCACAACACTCCACCACAACACCTCCACCACAACACTCCACCACAACACCCTCCACCACAACACACCCCACCACAACACTCCACCACAACACCACCACACCCACCACACCTCCACCACAACAACACCTCCACCACAACACTCCACCACACACACCACAACACTCCACCACAACACCTCCACCACCCACCACAACACTCCACCACAACACCTCCACCACACCACCAACACTCCACCACAACACTCCACCACAACACTCCACCACAACACTCCACCACAACACTCCACCAACACTCCACCACAACACTCCACCACAACACTACCACAACCCTCCACCACAACACTCCACCACAACACTTCCACCACAACACCACAACACCTCACCACAACACTCACCACAACACCCACCACAACACTCACCACAACACTTCCACCACAACACTCCACCCACAATCCTCCACCACAACACCCACCACAACACCTCCACCACAACACTCCACTCACAACACTCCACCACAACACTCCACCACAACACTCCACCACAACACTCCACCACAGCACCACCACAACCTCACACCTCCACCACACCACCACAACCCTCCACCACAACGACCAAATATGACTTCTGGGTAGGGAGGTGAAGGTGGTATTAGAGGTGTAATAAATGGAGGTGGTATGCGCCCTTGTGTTCCTTAACCCCTCCTCTCACCCCTACCTCCATTCCTCCCGTCACATCTTCCCCCCCCCGCCACCACACCTGGTTGTAGTGATGTCCTTTTAAAGTGTTAGGGGGGGGTGGGGAGGGGGGTAAATCACATCTTGAGGGTCGACCGAGGTAATCCGCTTAAGAGAGCTGTTTTATTGGTGGTGAGTCATTCTTATTATGGTGATTGATGATGGTGATTGATGTGTGGGGTTTGTTGGTGGTTGATGATGGTGATTGATGGTGGTGATTGATGATGGTGATTGATAGTGGTGATTGATGGTGGTGATTGATGATGGTGATTGATGATGATGGTGATTGATGGTGGTGGTGATTGATGATGATGATGACAGCGGAAAGAAGGGTAGTAAACTCTCCCTCAGGTTAATCCCTACCATCCATATTACTCTCTCTCTCTCTCTCTCTCTCTCTCTCACAGGACGGGGGTGTAGGCCTAACACAGTCTTTTCCCTCAACGACCTCCTAAAAATTGGTAAAACTTGCTGAAAATTCATTCATTTTATTATCATGACTCCTCCCCACCTAACCCCTTTCACCTAACCCCCACCCCTACTCCCCCTTCCTCCCCTTGGCGAGAGAGTGGTGAATAACAGTCTTCTTAAACGCATTATTTATTTATTTTTTTTTTTCATTCTTTACCGCTTTTATTGAATCAGAAATTTTATATATGTCGGAAATATGTGTGTGTGTGTGTGTGTGTGTGTGTGTGTGTGTGTAATGTGTTGTTGGTATATAAAATTAGGTTAGTTAGTTTAGTATGATTGGGTTTGATTTGGTTAGGTTAGGTTGTGTTAAGTTAGGTTAGTAGGTTAGGTTAGGTTAGGTTAGAAGACTACAGGTGAGACGATTAGTGATCATATATTCTGGATGAGTGAGTCTTCTTCTCTTCTTCCTCCTTTCTTCCTCCTCCTCCTCCTCCTCCTCCTCCTCCTCCTCCTCCTCCTCATTCTCCTCCTCCTCCTCCTCTTCCTCCTCCTCTTCTTCCTCCTCCTCCTCCTCCTCCTCCTCCTCCTCCTTCCTCTTCCTTCTCAACCTGCCCTGTCCCCTTCTTCCTCTCCTTTCTTCTCCCCCACTTTTGCCTGTCCTCCTCTCACCTCCCCCTCTCTCCCCTCTCCACCTGTATCCTCCCTACTTCCCCACACCTTCATACCTCTCCCCCACACCTCACTTAAGTCCAACACCTCTCTCTCTCTCTCCCATCTCCTTCCCCTTCCCCCTTCCATTTCCTTCCCCACCTCTCCCCTATTCCTTCACACCCCCTCTCCCCATCCCACCCTCCCTCTTCCCTTCACACCCTTCACCCCTTCCCTTCACACCTCTCTCCTTCCCCCCCACCCTCTTACCCTTTCCCCCACCCCTCCCCCTTCCCTCACCCCTCCTCTCTTTCTCCCTTCTCAGCCTATAAACGTGATCCAGAATGAGGAAATTGATCAGTGAACAAGAGAGTGTTGAGTGTGGCTGTTGGCTGCAGGGATACAAGACTTGGCCATTTGACCTCCCTCTCTTACCCTCCTCTCACCCCCCTCCTTCCTCTCATCCCTCCTCCTCCCTCTTACCCCCCCTCCTCCCTCTCACCCCCCATCTCATCCCTCCTTCTCTCTCTCATCCCCTCTACCCCTCCCTCTCACCCCCTCTCTCACCCCCTCCCTCCTTCTCTCACCTATCTCTCTCCTTCTTGTCTCCTCTTTCACTTCCATCTTTTCCTTTCTTTTCGTCTCATTCCCCTCCTCACTCTCTCTCCCCTTCCCCTTCCTCCTCCTTCCTCCCCAACCTCGTCTTCCTTCTCCTTCCTCCTCTACCTCTTCTCTTCCCGTGCCTGTCCATCCTTATCCTCCTTCCTCTTGATACTTCTCCCCCTCCTTTCATCTCCCTCTCCCTCCCTCTTCCCGTCTCCAGTTTCTCCTTCTACCTACTTCCTCTTGTTCCTTTCTCTCCCTCTTCTCTCACTTCTTCCTACCTTTCCTTATTATCCCTCCTCCTCCTCCCTCTTCCTCTCCATCCCTTCTCCTTACTCTCCCACTCCCCTTCCCTTCCCCCCTTCCTACCCTCCTGACCTTCCCGCATTCTCCTTCCATTTGTCCGTCTTAATGTGCTCCTACCAGTGGACCCCAGTTCTCTCTCTCTCTCCCACCATACATCTAATGAAGAACAATACCGCTCTAACACCACTTTCACCTCTCAACACCACTTTCACCACTCTCAACACCACTTTCACCACTCTCAACACCACTTTCACCTCTCTAACACCACTTTCACCACTCAACACCACTTTCACCTCTCTCTCCAACACCACTTCACCACTCTCAACACCACTTCACCACTCTCAACACCACTTTCACCCACTTTCACCTCCAACCATCACCCTCTAACACCACTTTCACCACTCTCTACACCACTTTCACCACTCTCTAACACCACTTTCACCACTCTAACACCTTTCACCACTCTCTAACACCCACTTACACCACCTCACACCACTTTCACCACTCTCTAACACCACTTTCACCACTCTCTAACACCACTTCCACCACCTCTAACACCACCTTCACCACTCCTAACACCACTTCACCACACCACTTCACCACTCTCAACACCACTTCACCACCTCTAACACCACTTTCACCACTCTCCAACACCACTTTCACCACCTCTAACACCACTTTCACCACTCTAACACCACTTTCACCACTCTCTAACACCACTCTGCATGTACAACACACACATATACCTTTATTACTCTACAGGAACTACTTAATCATTTAGAATATATTTATAATTATTAATGCCATGGCCGGGTTCAGAAGGTTGTAGCCATGGCCGGGTCTTGTAGCCATGGCGGGTCTTGTAGCGTCTTGTAGCCATAGCCGGGTCTTGTAAAGCGGCCGGGTCTTGTAGCGTTTAGCCATGGCCGGATCTTAGAACGTCGTATAGCCATGGCCGGGTAGGTGGGCCTGGCCGGATATTGTAGTGTGTTCGGGAAGTGGCCGGATACAGGAGTGCGTTATGGAGGTGAGGGACCGATTTTGGGCGTGTCTCCCAGCCGGATATTGCGACACGGATAAGGAATGAAGGAGAGACAGAGAAGAGAGAAGAAGAAGAGGGAAGAGTTGAGGGGGAGAGACGCGGAGAAGATAGAGAGGAGGAAGAAAAGGAGGAGGAGGAGGAGGAGGAGATTGGAGGAAGTGAGGAAGTAGGAGGAGGAGGAGGAGGAAGACGAAGAGGAGAAGGAGGAGTGGGGAGGAGGAGGTGAGGTGGAGGAGGAGAGAGAGGAGAGAAGCAAGACAAAGAATGGAGAATTAGAGGGCAAGAAGGAGACTAAGAAGGAGACAGGAAATAAAGAACAATAGAAAGAAAGACCAAAGGAAAGAGGGGAGGGAAGGAAGGAAGGAAGGAAGGAAGGAAGAAGGAAGCAAAGAAGGATAGAGAAGAAGGGAAATAACAAGAAGAAGAGAGAAGAGGAGAAGGAAATAAAAAAGAAGAAGAAGAACAGCAACAACACCAGACGAAGATTAAACACAAGAAGAAGAAGATAAAGAATAAGATAGAACAAGAGAAGGAAAGAGAGAGGAAGACAGACAGAGAGAGGAAGACAGACGGAGAGGAGGAAGACAGAGAGAGGAGGGGAAGACGGACAGAGAGGAGGAAGACAGACGGAGAGGAGGAAGACAGACAGAGAGGAGGAAGACAGACAGAGAGGAGGAAGACAGACAGAGAGAGGAAGACAGACGGAGAGGAGGGAGACAGACAGAGAGGGAGGAAGACAGACAGAGAGGAGGAAGACAGACAGAGAGGAGGAAGACAGACAGAGAGGAGGAAGACAGACGGAGAGGAGGAAGACAGACGGAGAGGAGGAAGACAGACAGAGAGAGGAAGACAGACAGAGAGGAGGGAAGACAGACAGAGAGGAGGGGAAGACAGACAGAGAGGAGGAAGACAGACAGAGAGGAGGAAGAAGAGACAGAGAGAGAGGAAGACAGACAGAGAGGAGAAGACAGGGGAGAGGAGAGGAAGACAGACAGAGGAGGAAGACAGACGGAGAGGAGGAAGACAGACGGAGAGAGAAGACAGACAGAGAGGAGGAAGACAGACAGAGAGGAGGAAGACAGACAGAGAGGGAGGAAGACAGACGGAGAGGGAGGAAGACAGACGGAGAGGAGGAAGACAGACAGAGAGGAGGAAGACAGACAGAGAGGAGGAAGACAGACGGAGAGAGGAGGAAGACAGACAGAGAGGAGGAAGACAGACAGAGAGGAGGAAGAGACAGAGAGGAGGAAGACAGACGGAGAGGAGGAAGACAGACAGAGAGGAGGAAGACAGACGGAGAGGAGGAAGACAGACAGAGAGGAGGAAGACAGACAGAGGAGGAAGACAGACGGAGGAGGAAGACAGAGAGGGAGGGGAAGACAGACAGAGAGGAGGAAGACAGACAGAGAGGAGGGGAAGACAGACGGAGAGGAGGAAGACAGACAGAGAGGAGGAAGACAGACAGAGAGGAGGAAGACAGACGGAGAGGAGGAAGACAGACAGAGAGGAGGGAAGACAGACAGAGAGGAGGAAGACAGACAGAGAGGAGGGAAGACAGACGGAGAGGAGGAAGACAGACAGAGAGGAGGAAGACAGACAGAGAGGAGGAAGACAGACAGAGAGGAGGAAGACAGACGGAGAGGAGGAAGACAGACAGAGAGAGGAAGACAGACAGAGAGGAGGAAGACAGACAGAGAGGAGGAAGACAGACAGAGAGGAGGAAGACAGACAGAGAGGAGGAAGACAGACGGAAGGAGGAAGACAGACAGAGGGAGGAAGACAGACAGAGAGGAGGAAGACAGAGACAGAGAGGAGGAAGACAGAGAGAGGAAGACAGACGAGAGGAGGAAGACAGACGGAGAGGAGGAAGACAGACAGAGGAGGAAGACAGACAGAGAGGAGGAAGACAGACAGAGAGGAGGGAAGACAGACAGAGAGGAGGAAGACAGACAGAGAGGAGGAAGACAGACAGAGAGGAGGAAGACAGAAAAAGAGGAGGAAGACAGACAGAGGAGGAAGACAGACAGGAGAGGAGGAAGACAGACAGAGAGGAGGAAGACAGACAGAGAGGAGGAAGACAGACAGAGAGGAGGAAGACAGACAGAGAGGAGGGAAGACAGACGGAGAGGAGGAAGACAGAGGAGAGGAGGAAGACAGACAGAGAGGAGGAAGACAGACGGAGAGGAGGAAGACAGACAGAGAGGAGGAAGACAGACGGAGAGGAGGGAAGACAGATGGAGAGGAGGAAGACAGACAGAGAGGAGGAAGACAGAAAAGAGGAGGAAGACAGACAGAGAGGAGGGAAGACAGACAGAGAGGAGGAAGACAGACAGAGAGGAGGAAGACAGGAAAAGAGGGAGGAAGACAGACAGAGGAGGAAGACAGACAGAGAGGAGGAAGACAGACAGAGAGGGAGGAAGACAGACAGAGAGGAGGAAGACAGACAGAGAGGAGGAAGACAGAAGATAAATACACACTCAGTATCTATCTGAATGTGTTAATTAATTGTTAAGGGTCATTTAATTTGGACTTGAGTGTAAGTGTGTCTGTGAGTGTGTCTGTGAGTGCGTCTGTGAGTGTTTAGTGCGTGGTTGAGTGCGTCTGTGAGGTTTAGTGGCGTGGTTGAGTGCGTCTGTGAGTGTTTAGTGGCGTGGGTGTGTCTGTGAGTGTTTAGTGGCGTGGTTGAGTGTCTGTGAGTGTTTAGTGGCGTGGTTGAGTGCGTCTGTGAGTGTTTAGTGGCGTGGTGGAGTGTGTGAGTGTTTAGTGGCGTGGTTGAGTGCGTCTGTGAGTGTTTAGTGGCGTGGCTGAGTGTGTCTGTGGAGTGTTTAGTGGCGTGGTTGAATGTGTGAGTGTTTAGTGGCGTGGTTGAGTGTGTGAGTGTTTAGTGGCGTGGTTGAGTGCGTCTGTGAGTGTTTAGTGGCGTTTGAGTGTGTGAGTGTTTAGTGGCGTGGCTATGTGTCTGTGAGGTTTAGTGGCGTGGTTGAATGTGAGTGTTTAGTGGCGTGGTTGGAGGTGTGAGTGTTTATGTGTTAGTGCGTCTGTGAGTGTTTAGTGGCGTTGAGTGTGTGAGTGTTTAGTGGCGTGGTTGAGTGTGTGAGTGTTTAGTGGCGTGGTGGAGTGGTCTGTGGTGTTTAGTGGCGTGGTTGAGTGTGATAATGGCGTGGTTGACGACACCAGAGACACCTTTTAATGTCTCTTACCTTGAATTGTTCTCAAAGTTAACGCGACACCTTGAGCATGCATTCCTGTCCCTTCTCTGTCTCTCCTCCTCCCTCTCTTCCCTTCGCTGTCTTCTCTCTGTCTCTTCTCTGTCTCTCCTTGTCCCTTCTCTGTCCCTTCTCTGTCTCTCCTCTGTCCCTTCTCTGCTCTCTCTTCTCTGTCTCTTCTCTGTCTCTTTCTCTGTCTCTTCTCTGTCTCTTCTCTGTCTCTTCTCTGTCCCTTCTCTGTCTCTTTTCTCTGTCTCTTCTCTGTCTCTTCTGTCCCTTCTGTCTCTCTTTCTCTCTCTTCTGTCTCTTCTCTGTCCCTTCTCTGTCTCTTCTGTCCCTTCTCTGCTCTCCTCTGTCCCTTCTGTCCCTCTCCCTTGTCTTCCCGTGTCTCTGTGTTTATCGTGTCCCCGTGTTCACACCCTGATGTCCCGTTGGTACTGAGATGTCCTTTTGGATAGAGGGGGGGGGAAGGGCTGTTTGGTTTGACATGGAATGGGTGTCCTCTTTCCGTTAACTCCCTGTTGGGTAATGTGTCCTATCCTCTCTGTTGGACATGGGTGGATCGACGGGAGAGCCATGAATGTCCCTTTTGACGTTTAATGGACACGTGTGATAGGTGACGTAACATGTAGTGACCTTGACATGAGGACCATACATGTCCCTTCTGGTGATATGTATAGGACATGGGCTACGCTTTCCTGTAGGGGGGACACTCGAGTCCGAGGCATGGTAGGACATACACGTGTCATACCGAATAACACTGAACATGTCCGAACGGTAGCGAACGAAGCTGGGCCGGTATATGTTCTGAGTAAAAGTGAACCGAACTGAACCCAATTGAACGAAACTGAGGTAACCGAATTGAGCTCATCCGGAGAGAGAGAGAGAGAGAGAGAGAGAAAAAAGGTTCATCACTAATGAACAACACAGCCACCTCCTCCCGGACACTCCTGAACTAGACAAATGTCCCTTATTTTTCCCCTCAACCTCCCTGTCCCTCCTCCCTCTCCTCCTCCCCTCCCTCCCTTCTTCTTTCTTCTTTCTCCTCCCTTCCTTTTTTTCTCACCCTCTCCTCATCCCCGCCTCTTCCTTACCCCCTCCCTTCCCTCCATTTACCTCATTCTCCTCTCCCGTCATCTCCACCCCACCCCCCTCTGCCTCTTCCTTCTTGGACAAATTGGATCCTATTTCCTCCCTACATTCTCATTATTAAGGGAGGTATTTCTCCTTTTACCCATCTCCCTCCTCCCCTTCGCTTCCTCCTCCCGCTTCTACCTCCTCCCGCCTCTCCCTCCCTCCCCCTCCTCCCCGCCTCTACCCTCCCTCTCCCTGCCTCTACCCTCCCTCCTCTCCCCGCCTCTTCCCTTCCCTCCTCCCCTTCTACCCTCCCTCCCCTCTCCGCTTCTCATCTCCTCCCCCTCCCCCTGCCTCTACCCTTCTCTCCCCTCCCCCACCCACCTCCTCCTCTCCCGCCTCCTACCTCCCCCTCCCATCTGCTTAACGTATGTCCTCCCTACATTCTCTCCTCAGTGTAAAGGAGAGAGTTTTCCCCTGACCCCACCATCTCCTCTCACCCTACCTCTCCCTCTGGTGTTAAGGGAGAAAGCCTGACCTCCCTCACCCCGGGTGTGTGGGGTTCCCTACCAGGGGTGGAACACAACTCGCCTCAAGGGAAATAGGGAGGAGAGGCTGGGGGCTGGGGGCCTTTGGGCTAGGGGCTGGGGGCTTGGGGCTGGGGGCTAGGGGCTGGGGGCGGCACTGTAGCCATCTAGGGCAGACAAACTCCTCACTCTTGATATGAATTGACATGAGTTTTTATTTATCATTTTTTTAGCAATTTTAAACCCGTATTTTTTTTCTTGTTTTTTATGGATTTTTTCCCTTTTGTATGACTCTAGTGACCGTGTTAAAATGTTACAGGTATTCTTTCATTTTTTTTATATTTTATTCGCGTAATTTTTTTCTCCATAATTTTTTTTTTTACGTATTTTATTAGGTTTTGTTTGGGTAATTTTTTTTATATATATACATTCAGATTTTTTCGGGTAGATGATTATTATTATTATTATTATTATTATTATTATTATTATTATTATTATTATTATTATTATTATTATTATTATTATTATTATTATTATTATTATTATTATTATTATTATTATTATTATTATATGATATATTTTTTGTATTTTTGTGAGAATTTCTGATTTATTTTATTTTAAATTTAGAATATTATTGTTAGTAGTTTGTGAAGGTTTATTTATACGAGTTAAACCAAATTGTTGTTGTTTCTTAATGGGTGTTGTGTTTTAATTGTGGTTTTTACCATAGTATGCTGGTAAGTTATCGTACTCGGGTGTTAAGTCAATGTACTCAAGGGATTAAGTCATTGTACTCTAGGTGTTAAGTCATCGTACTCAATGGGTTAAGTCATCGTACTCAATGGGTAAAAATATTTAACTCTGAACTGATTCATTGTACTCAAGGGATTTATGAAATGTCTCGCGTTTGCTTCTAAATTAAGAGCTGTGTGTGTGTGTGTGTGCGTGTGTGTGTGTGTGGCAGAGGAGAGATATTAGGGATTTTTCCTCAGTGACTGGGATGAAAGTCTCCACTAAGACTCTTGAAGTCTACCCCTTGAGCCTTCACTCTTTCCCCCTCTCCCTCTCTCCTTCCCCTCTCCTTCCCTCTGTCTGTTAGGGGATGGATAGGCAGTAAACTATTCAGGGATATGTGTGTGTGTGTGTGTGTGTGTGTGTGTGTGTGTGTGTGTGTGTGTGTGTGTGTGTGTGTGTGTGTGTGTGTGTGTGTGTCTTCACCCCACCCCTCCACTACACCCAGAAATACACCGAATCCCTACCTAAGTGCTGTGAATCCGGAGCCGAACACCAAGGTCGACCTCCTCCTCCTGTGTGTACCAGCGTCAGGTCAGCCTCGTGTCACCACCTTCCTTCAAACTTCCTGAGGAGTAATCTGGAGTAATATTTTCCTCCGAGTTTCTTCTGCCTGGCTTATATATTTTTTTCCTCATCCAACTGGTGGGAAAAAGTTACTAATATGATGTTTGTTATTATTTTGATACTTGCTATTTTATTCGTGGGGCCATTTTATTGTTGAGGTGGGTGTCCCAAGGCTGCCACCAACACGGTCTTGGTCGTCACCGCTGCCTGACGTATGACTCGACCTACGACTGTCACTCAGGTAAAAGATAAACAAGTAGTAATCTATTGTCGTTCCTCTGGTCTTATGTTATCGTACTGTCAGAAAGAACCATGTTGGTGAGGCTGTTTGTCATTTTAACCTTTAGTTTATAGATTGGTTAAGAATTTATAATATTTTGTGGTCCGCTGATGCCATTCTGATGACTTCCAGAGGATGATCAGAGCTGAACAACAATCTCTACAGGCGTCTGTGGGGACAACTTGTAAGGGCCGGACCAACTGTGTATGGGGGTGTAGAAGGCCGCTGTGTAAGGGGAGGGTGGCACTGTGTATGGGAGAGGGTGACACTGTGTATGGGAGAGGGTAGCACTGTATGGGAGAGGGTGGCACTGTGTATGGGAGAGGGTAGCACTGTATGCGGGAGGGTGGCACTGTGTATGGGAGAGGTTGGCACTGTATGGGGGAGGGTGGCACTGTGTATGGGGGAGGATGGCATTAGACCAGTGCAGGACGTCTCACACGGCCCCCTCCCTCACCTTAATGGCCGCCTCAGATAAAGGGATCAGGAGATCTAGTGGGCCCTGAGGTCCCCCCAGTCCCTCCCACTGTGATCCCTACCCTAGGGGGGATGAGTATGGGGGAGAGGGAGGTATTGGGGGATATTGGGCTATTAGGGGCAAGAGGGGGGGGGGGTGACGGTAGGGGGCGGGGAGAGGAGTTTGGGGAGAAAGAAAACGATAAAGTTGACCCTCGAGGACGACATCTTCGCCCCTGAAGGTGGAGGTTGATGACAGCCACGAGAAGCGGAGGATCATCCCACAGTGCAGTGTTGACGCCATTTTGTCCCCAAATTGGTATTTAAAGAACGTATCTAATGCAGTTAAGTCTCAGTGTAATAGTGGTGCCATTCAGGGAGTTGTTGGTGAAGTGAACTGCGAGTCTTTCACAAACTGGGTCAGTGTTCTGTACAGGTGTGGAACAAGAAGTAAACACTAGTAGTAAACATTAGGTGAAGGCGTTACACCCACCTCACTGTCGATCACAAGGAGCCGACCAAGAATACCAAGGAGGATTTTACCCACCACGTGACACATGTAGTGCACCTGACTCATGGTGCGTTGGTGCACCCCACACATGTGATGTACTTCACATATGTGGTGCACCTGATACATGTGGTGTTTGTATGTGACTCAGGTGGTGCATGTGACACATGTGGTGCACCTCACATGTGATGCACCTGGCACGTGATGCACCTGACACACATATCAGATGCAGCAGCCTCAGCAGTTAGATCAAGATAAGGAGATGCTTCTCACGACTCCTGCAACATCTTTGTGTGTTCGTGAGAATGTTGTAAAGGTGCTGTGTGTGTGTGTGTGTGTGTGTGTGTGACGGCACCTGCTACAGCACTGCACCTTCCCCCTAAGGCTACACCAGACGCTGCGCCAGACCCAGCATCACCACAGGTTCCTCGGAGTGACGACAGAAAACACAACACGGCACTGTGCTGTGGCCGCACCTTAACATCACCTGCCGCCAGAGATTCACCGCCGGGTTAGCACCACAATAAATAATGCTGTTCCTGGACACGACAGCATCATCCTCTGTAACACGGAGAAGCGACAGGGACAAGATGATGCTGTGCTCGCCCATGACAGCACCTGCCAGCGGGAGTGGAGGCAGGCCGGGGCGGGGGAGAGACTTATTGTGATCGCCTCGCCTCGACTTAGGTATGACACGCCGTAAAAGCTTCCCTTGTTGACGTGTGTGGCCCAGCCGTCCTCGGGTACATTTAGGATGCATTGGATGTGACGAGGGAGGATGGTGTTGTCTCCCCGGGGTGTTGTTGTTGTCTCCCCGGGGTGTGTTGTTGTCTCCCCGGGGTGTGTTGTTGTCTCCCCGGGGTGTGTTGTTGTCTCCCCGGGGTGTGTTATTGTCTCCCCGGGGTGTGTTATTGTCTCCCCGGGGTGTGTTGTTGTCTCCCCGGGGTGTGTTATTGTCTCCCCGGGGTGTGTTGTTGTCTCCCCGGGGTGCTGACTTTTGTTCTTTCTCCTAGCTACACTCCCCAAACACCCCCAACCACTCATTACCCCCCTTCCTCCGACCAGTCACTAAAAAACAATTCCTATTCTAAATACTACTATCACACACACACACACACACACACACACACACACACACACACACACACACACACACACACACACACACACACACACACACACACACACACTGGTTTGCATGTGTGTGTTTGCTGGGATTCCAGATGCAACAGCCACAGGTGAGGCATATGTTATTTACCTGTATTTTTTGTAGAGGCTGACCGGTCGGTGTGTGTGTGTGTGTGTGTGTGTGTGTGTGTGTGTGTGTGTGTGTTTCCTGCTTGCATTGCTTGAATGTGTGTTTGTCTCTTATTACTCGTGTGCATGTATGATCACACACACACACACACACACACACACACACACACACACACACACACACACCTCAACTCAAAGCGTTTCGGAAATTACCGACTTAGCTCATGAGAGAGTGAGGAGGAAGAGGAGGAAGACCCGGAGAAGATAAGAGGAAGAGGGAGGAGGAAGGAAGAGGGAGGAGGAAGGAAGAGGGAGGAGGAAGGAAGAGGGAGGAGGAAGAAGGTAGAAGAGGAGTCATCACTAGAAATAATCCCCAAATGACACATAAACCCTACCACTAGTCATCGTCATCAAAGGGTTAAATTATCGTCGTCAAAGGGTTAAACTATCGTCGCTCAAAGGTTAAATTATCGTCACAAGGGTTAATTATCGTCGTCAAAGGGTTAAATTGTCGTCGCCAAAGGGTTGTCATCGTCGTCAGCGGGTTGTCATCGTCGCCAAGGGTTAAATCATCGTCGTCAGCGGGTTAATTATCGTCGTCAGAGGGTTAAATTGTCGTCGCCAAAGGGTTAAATCATCGTCGTCAAAGGGTTAAATCATCGTCGTCAGGTTAGTTAAATCATCGTCGTCAAAGGTTAAATTGTCGTCGCCAAAGGGTTAAATCATCGTCGTCAAAAGGGTTAAATTGTCGTCTCCAAAGGTTAAATCATCGTCGTCAAAGGTTGCTTCATCGTCGTCAAAGGGTTAAATCATCACCAAAGGGTTAAATCATCGTCGTCAGCGTTAAAAATTGTCGTCGCCAAAGGGTTAAATCATCGTCGCCGCGATTGCTCATCGTCGTCAGCGTTAAATCATCACCAAAGGGTTAAATCATCGTCGTCAGCGTAACTGTCGTCGCCAAAGCGGTTAAATCATCGTCGTCAGCGGTTGCTTCATCGTCGTCAGTGCTAAATCATCACCAAAGGGTTAAATCATCGTCGTCAGCGTTAAATTGTCGTCGCCAAGGGTTAAATCATCGTCGTCAGCGTTGCTTATCGTCGTCAGCGTTAAGTCATCGTCACCAAAGGGTTAAGAAAGTGGACATGTTTACAAGACGGAGTGGCCCTCGGACGCCAAGTTGACCTCTGATAAGTAACTCCGTTCACCAACTTATAATGAACTGCCAGCTGTAACACGTCTGGTTTAAGTAAAGGACGATGGTAAATTAAACCTTTTTGTAAGTGAGCTTAATTTAAAATATTCTTACTTAACACTTACTGAAATAGACACTTTATACTTTAGAGAATAATGATGTTGTATGCTCTATTCTTACACTTTATAGGTTTGAGAATAATGATAAGTGTTTCTACTTAAAGAGACGAGTGAGTATTACTTATACACTAAATATACAAGATGAAAAAAATAATGTATAATTTACTTAACAGGCAAATGAGAAGTAGTTTACACTCAGATAATTATATTTAGTCTCCCCACCCTCCTCTCCCCCTCCCCTGCCACAACCAGTCATTGTAAATAGCTCACACTTCACCCACCCCAGAGAAGCCCCAAATTAGCCTGAAGTAGCCCTAGATAGCCTGGCGTGTAGGCCTTGGTATAGCCCGAGGTAGCCCCAAGATAGACTGAGGTAGCCCCAAGATAGCCTGATGTAACCCCTAGATAGCCTGGCGTAGCTTCTAAATAGCCTGACGTACTCTAGATGTATCGGGTAGCTTATAGCCTGAAGTTTCTCAAGATAGCTTAAGGTAACCCTAATGTAGCCGGAAATAGCCCCAAGATAGCCTGAGGTAGCCCCAAGAAAACCTGAGTACCCCAAGACCCGAGAGCCCCAAGAAGCCTGAGGCAGCCCAAGAAAACCTGAAGTAGCCCCAAGATCGCCTGGATGTAGCCCCAAGATAGCCTGAGGTAGCCCCCATCCATCAGGCCGAGAGAGATAGATGCTTTTCATTAAAAACTTTTGTACAGACACCCTAAAGGTCAGTATCCAACCCCCCTTCCCATTCCTTCTCTTCACTCCTTTCCCTTATTTTACCCTTTCCCTCCTGTCCCCTTTCTCCCCTTCTTCCTCCCTTTCCTCCCCCTCCCTTCCCTTTTTCCCTCCCCTTCTTCCCTTCCTTCCTCCACTTCTCCTTCCCCTTTTTTCCACCCTTTCCCCTTCACCCCTTCCTCCCCCTTCTCCTTCCCTCCCCTCTTCCCTTTCCCTTCCTCCACTACGATACCTGAGTTACCCTCCTGTCTACACACCCCATTCTGACCTACGACACACACACACACACACACACACACACACACACAACACACTCTCTAAATATATGACCGCTAACCCAACCTAATCCTACCCCTAATTTAATCCACTTCACTACGTCACGTTAACTGTTGGCTCACCCTATAATTAACATGACATGTGAGTTAACCTAATGAGATGATGTGGTTAAATCATCGTTGTTAATGAGGTGAATTATATAGTACACTGTCAACATGGCCTCAGGTAACAGATATATAGGCTAATTACAATACCTGTGTCTATGGTGGGGTTAGCAGGTGGGGTTGGTAGATAGATAGATAGATAGATAGATAGATAGATAATAGATAGATAGATAGATAGATAGATAGATAGATACCTTCCTACCTACCTTTTCTTTCCCAGGACGGTGACCACACAGTAAGAACCTTGACCACAACACAGCCTTAACCATCTTGTTTACCACAGGATGATGGCCGCTTGTTTTCTTTCTTCCAGGAGATCAGCGCACACCCAAATCTTCATCTTCTTACAGGTTCATCTCTTGTTTTCCCCTAGGACGGCGGTCGAACCTCGTTATAAAAAACACGTGACAACAGAGATTTAAGTAATTATTAAATCTTGGGTGAGGCGCGCCTCAACAACTGGCTATTGGAAAACGATATCAATACGGGTTTATACTGTTCTATTTCACCCCAACATGGCCGACCCACCCAGACCATCCCAGCCACCCTTTGCCTGCCGTCCTGCTCTCCCACCTCCGCTCCTGCCACCACCTCCTTGCTCACACCCACCTTGCCTGCTGTCCTGCCTCCCACCTCCCGCCTCCTGCCCACCTCCGTCATGCCTGCCACCTGCCGCTGCCACCCACCCCTGCCTGCCACCCACCCCTTGCCTTCCAGCCGCCCTGCCTCCCACCCTGCCGCCTTGCCTCCCACCTCCGCCCTGCCTCCCACCTCCGCCCTGCCTCCCACCTCCGTCCTGTCTGCCACCCCTGCATGCCACCCACCCCTTGCCTGTCACCCACCCTTGCCTGCCACCCCTGGCCAGCCTGCCACCACCCACTGCCTGTCACCCACCCCTTGCCTGCCACCCCTGCCTGCCACCCTGGAGAGGAGGGAAGAGAGGAGGAGAATGCAATATGAATTTCACAGAGGCGATATGTTTTATATCCCATTTGCTAGGGGAGAGAACGTGTTGTGGGGAGAACCGGTGGGGGAGAGAACGGGTTGTGTTGTGGGAGAGAACCGCCAGGGGGGAGAACGGGTTGTGTTGTGGGAAGATAACGGTTGTGTTGTGGGGAGAGAACTGGTTGTGTTTGGGGAGAGAACCGGGTTGTGTTTGGGAGAGAAACGGTTGTTGTGGGAGATAACCAGGTTAGGGAGAGAACCGGTGGTTAGGGGAGAGAACCGGGTTTGCTAGGGGAAACTGGCAGGGCAGGGGAGAGAACTGGCCAGGCTGTGGGAGAGAACCGGGTTGTGCTAGGGAGAGAACCGCTAGTAGGGAGAGAACCGGGTTGTGTTGTGGGGAGAGAACCGGCCAGCTAGGGGAGATAACCGGGTTGTAGGGGAGAGAACCGGCTAGTTAGGGGAGATAACTGCCATGTTGTGGAGGTGTTAAGATGGTGTTATGATACCAGACGATGGTTGTGAGTTATTATGTGTTGGTTGTAGAAAGTCAGGTGAGGTCTACCAGGTGTTTAGCCCATTAACCTGTTTGTCTGTTTGTTTACTTCCGTGTCTGTTCATCGCTTCTGTCTGTCTGTTTACCTGTCTGTCTGTCTGTTTACCTGTTTCTGTTTACCTGTCTGTCTGTCTGTTTACCTGTCTGTCTGTTTACCTGTCTGTCTGTTTACCTGTCTGTCTGTTTACCTATCTGTCTGTTTACCTGTCTGTCTGTTTACTCGTCTGTCTGTCTTGTTTACCTGTTTCTGTTTACCTGTGTCTGTCTGTTTACCTGTCTGTCTGTTTACCCGTGTCCGTCTGTTTACCTGTCTGTCTGTTTACCTGTTTGTCTGTTTACCTGTTCGTCCGTTTACCTGTCTGTCTGTTTACCTGTTCCGGTTCGTTTTACTTGTCTGTCTGCTTTTACCTGTCTGTCTGTTTACCTGTGTTCGTCTGTTTACCTGTCTGTCTGTTTACCTGTCTGTCTGCTTCCCTGTGTCTGTCTGTTTACCTGTCTGTCTGTTTTACCTGTCTGTCTGTTTACCGTTCCGTCTGTTTACCTGTGTCTGTCTGTTTACCTGTCTGTCTGTTTACCTGTCTGTCTGTTTACCTGTCTGTCTGTTTACCTGTCTGTCTGCTCCGTTTACCTGTCTGTCTGTTCGTTCTGTCTGTCTGTTTACCTGTGTCTGTCTGTTTACCTGTGTCTGTCTGTTTACCTGTCTGTCTGTCTATTTACCTGTCTGTCTGTCTGTTTACCTGTCTGTCTGTCTGTTTACCTGTCTGTCTGTTTACCTGTATTCGTCTGTTTACCGTGTCTTCTGTTTACCTGTCTGTCTGTCTATTTACCTGTCTGTCTGTCTGTTTACCTGTCTGTCTGTTTACCTGTCTGTCTGTTTACCTGTCTGTCTGTTTACCTGTCTGTCTGTCTGTTTACCTGTCTGTCTGTTTACCTGTCTGTCTGTCTGTTTACCTGTCTGTCTGTTTACCTGTCTGTCTGTTTGTTTGTTAAGTGTTTCGC
This sequence comes from Homarus americanus, assembly GCF_018991925.1. Lineage (NCBI taxonomy): Eukaryota > Metazoa > Arthropoda > Malacostraca > Decapoda > Nephropidae > Homarus > Homarus americanus. The sequence continues at coordinate 193,938 of NW_024711888.1, read as the reverse complement.
TGTGTTTATTTGCTAGTTTCATGTCATTCCCATACCATATCCTCCCATATCCTCCCATATCCTCCCATATCCTTCCCCATATCCTCCCCCATTCCTCATCCTTCCCATACCTCTTCCACACACCCTCCCCTACTATCTCATCACCTTCTCCACACACCCTCCCACCCCCACCACCCCCTCCACACATCACCCCTCCACCCCCTTCACCACATCACCCTCCCACTCTTCCACCACCCCTCCACACATCACCCCTCCCACTCCACCACCCCCTCCACACACCCTCCCACCCCCCTTCACCACCCCCTCCACACATCACCTCCCACTCCCTTCATCACCCTCCCACCCCCCTTCACCCCCTTCATCCTTCCTCCCCCTCCCTCCCCACGCCTCCCCCAGTGTTGTAGTAGCACGCACTGGGGTGGCTACTGCCCTTACACCTGTTTTATGGTAATTGGTTGTTAAACACTTATTTTCTTCCCATTCTGGTGCACCTTTATTCCCGGAGGCCTACCTGTGTAGAGAGAGAGAGAGAGAGAGAGAGAGAGAGAGAGAGAGAGAGAGAGAGTATATAATGATTTAAACTACAATAGAACACAAAACATTGGGAATTGTTCAATATATATCGTTATATTTCCACAATGTCTTTCGGCCTGTTGGAGTGTCGGGCCAAGTTTTATGTTAGTGTGACGTTAGACATTTCCTGGTCTGTGTTTATGACTTTATTACCGTGTCTTGCAGTACTTGTCTCGTAATAATGCACGTTGGCACCATCCTGTCTGAGGGTTGGTGACAACGGCCCTCCACTCTGAGGGTTGGTGACCACAGCCCTCCACTCTGAGGGTTGGTGACAAATGCCTCCACTCTGAGGTTGGTGACCACGACCCTCCACTCTGACGGTTGGGTGACCACGGCCTCCACTCTGAGAGTTGGTGACAGCCTCCACTCTGAGGGTTGGTGACCACAGCCTCCACTCTGACGGTTGGTGACAACGGCCTCCACTCTGAGAGTTGGTGACAACGGCCTCCACTCTGAGGGTTGGAGACAAAGGCCTCCACTCTGAGGGTTGGTGACAACGGCCTCCACTCTGAGGGGGGTTGGAGACAAGCCCTCCACTCTGAGGGTTGGTGACCACGACCTTCCACTCTGACGGTTGGTGAGGCCTCCACTTGAGGGTTGGTGACCACGACCTTCCACTCTGACGGTTGGTGACCACGGCCTCCACTCTGAGGAGTTGGTGACAAAGGCCCTCCCACTCTGAGGGTTGGTGACCACAGCCCTCCACTCTGAGGGGGTTGGTGACCACGGCCCTCCACTCTGAGGGTTGGTGACCACGGCCCTCCACTCTGAGGGTTGGTGACCACAGCCCTCCACTCTGAGGTGGTGACAACGGCCTCCACTCTGAGGGTTGGTGACAACGGCCTCCACTTGAGGGTTGGGTGACAACGGCCTCCACTCCACACTCATCCGGGGCTGTGTTAACTAACCTCCCACAGCTTGTATCTCTCAGGGACCACAGCTGTTAACGTCTCAGTCTCCCCCCCGGCCCTTAGCTATAAACATTCCCTTAATATTAGAAGGAATTCATGACCACACACGTCACCTTCAACATGTTACCTGCTGGCAAATCCCCGCCACCCTCATGACGGGAAATTCCCTGCGTGAACAAATCCTCTGTATTCTAATATGGCAGAATTCTCCCTCCATACCGCGAGAAATTCCCCACAGTAGCCAGAAATTACCCCACATAGCTGAAATTTCCCTCATGTAAAGTTATCGTTGCATTCACTGCTTTTTTCCCTAATAGAATGACCCGTTGGCAACTGTTCACGGGATGAGGGTTGCTACTTAGCCATTTATAATTTCCGACATAAAGGACTTGACTGGCGTGGTCACATGTGTAGAGTACCGGCTGTATGTATGTATGTATGTATGTATGTATGTATGTATGTATGTATGTATGTATGTTTATTTATGTATGTATTGTGAAGAGCTCAGCCATTATGATGACTTTATTGTATATTTATTATACATTTCCACCCTTAGTTGTCATTCACAGTATGTAGTAAGTATTGTTTGCACACACGACTATTAATTAATTTATTAAAGGTAAAATGGTGACTTACCTTCTCCCACACACTATCCCATAAATCAAGTTTCTCCTAACACTACTCTCAGGTACTCAGCTTATTATAGGAAGGGTTTTATGAGTCTTTACAAAAACACCACAACCTGTTTCGAAAGTCCAAAACCAGCCGCAGGGCGGCCGACCTGTATACAAGGTTTATTAAATTAAGATTATTTGTTATAAAAATATTTCCACAGAGGAAGCATCAACGCCACAGGCGACGAACCTCATACTCTGCCCTCAGATCAGTTCACCAATATATCCCATTTGTGTATTCAATTATGTGTATGTTTGTTTTAAGAAGTGTTTTGTGTATCTAACTTCTCTCATAGTGATTTTACTGATATTATTTGATACAAAAACTGTCCTTAATTTTATTCGGCAAAGTCTTCCGTCGCATAATTAGGGAATGGGTCTCTTGATTGACAAATAATATACTAGTAACATAAGTGATACAAATAAGATATATAATAACTAGATGGGGAAAAGGTCATACTACAGGGCATTTCAACATAGTGACAGTGCAAGAAGTAGTATTTACTGAGTGAATACACTGATTTATTAAGTTATTGATAATTTTACAATGGTTGGGACTGGGCTGTTCTTATAGCGATCAGTCTGCACGTATGGGCTGGATGCGGTTGTGGTGTTGAACAGCAATTCGCAGACGAGGGATTCATATATGTAGTTGTTATGTAAGTGAAACAGAGAGAGAAAGAGAGAGGGCTAGTGGGTCTTCAGTGTTTTGTGAATGGTCAAGAAAACGAAAATGTTTAATAGTCCTTGTGTGTGTGTGTGTGTGTGTGTGTGTGTGTGTGTGTGTGTGTGTGTGTGTGTGTGTGTGTGTGTGTGTGTGTGTGTGAGTACTGCTTCAATTATTACTCGAGATTTGTCCATGAACACACGGTGAAGGAAGAGGAGAGGAGAACATGAAATAGGGAGGAGGGAAGTAATAGAGGCAGGAGGCCTGCAAGAGGTAAGGTAGGTGAGGTAGAGGCCACAAGAGGTAGGGTAGGGGGGAGGAGGCCGCAAGATGTAGGGGTGATGAGGTAGGAGGCCGTGAGGTAGGAGGGAGGGGAGGCCACAAGAGGTAGGGTAGGTGAAGTAGGAGGCCGCAAGAGGTAGGGGTAGGTGAGGTAGGAGGCCACAAGAGGTAGGGTAGGTGAGGTAGGGAGGCCGCAAGAGGTAGGGTAGGTGAGGTAGGAGGCCACAAGAGGTAGGGGTAGGTGAGGTAGGAGGCCACAAGAGGTAGGTGAGGAGGCCAGAGTAGGTAGTGAGGGAGCACAAGAGGTGGGGTAGGTGAGGTAGGAGGCCACAAGAGGTAGGGTAGGTGGAGGTAGGGAGGCCACAAGAGGTAGGGGTAGGGTGAGGTAGGAGGCCACAAGATGTAGGGGTAGATGAGGTAGGAGGCCACAAGAGGTAGGGGTAGGTGAGAGGAGGCCACAAGAGGTGTAGGGAGGTAGGGGATGTAGGGGGAGGAGGAGGCCACAAGAGGTAGGGTGGGAGGTAGGAGGCCAAGGAGGTAGGGTAGGTGAGGTAGGAGGCCACAAGATGTAGGGGTAGGTGAGGTAGGAGGCCACAAGAGGTAGGTAGGTGGGAGGTAGGAGGCCACAAGAGGTAGGGTAGGGAGGTAGGAGGCCGCAAGATGGGGGTAGGTGAGGTAGAGGCCACAAGAGGTAGGGTAGGTGAGGTAGAGGCCACAAGAGGTAGGGTAGGTGAGGTAGGAGGCCACAAGAGGTAGGGTAGGTGAGGTAGGAGGCCACAAGAGGTAGGTAGTGAGGTAGGAGGCCGCAAGATGTGGGGTAGGTGAGGTAGGAGGCCACAAGAGGTAGGGGTAGGAAGTAATAGAGACAGGAGGCCGAGAGCAATGTAGGTGAAGTAATGGAGGCAGGAGGCCACGAGAGGTTAGAGTAGGAAGTAATAGAGTGGGAGGCCACAGAGGTAGGGTAGTGAAGTACAGAGGCAGGAGGCCACAAGAGGTAGGGTAGGTGAATTAATAGAGGCAGGAGGCCACGAGAGGTTAGAGTAGGTGGAAGTAGAGGTAGGAGGCCACGAGAGGTAGGGTAGGTAAAGTAATAGAGGCCACGAGAGGTAAGGTAGGTGAAGTAATAGAGGCAGGAGGCCACAAGAGGTGTGTTGAGGCCAGGTTTCGCCCCTACAGTTTTTGCCCCACACAGTATCGACAGCTGGGCCGCCTTGTGGTTTTACTGCTGTTTATCCTGTGGTGGCGGTCTGTTATTATGGTGGTGGTGGAGGGTGAAGGAGTGGTGGAGGGTGGTGAAGTTGGCGGTGAAGGAGTGGTGGAGGTGGAGGTGAAGTAGTTGGAAGCAGGTAAGGAGTGGTGGTGGTGAGGGTAGAAGTTGTTTGGTAGGTAAAGGAGTGGTGGAGGTGGAGGGTGGTGAAGTTGTTGGTGAAGTTGGTGGTAAAGGAGTGGTGGTGGTGGTGGTGGTGGGGAAGGAATGGTGGAGGCAAATGGGTGATTGAAATTAGGTGTTGTGGTCGACGGTGAGAGTGTGTGAGAGAGAGGTTAAGTGTCCACTGTGACGACCAAAGTTCCTGATGTAGTCTCTGCCTTAACCCCTCTCTTCACCACCACCCCTTCCCCTCCACCTCACCCCTTCCCTCCTTCTGTCCCTCTCTCCTCCCTCCATCTCACCCCTTCCTCCCTCCACCCTCACCCTTCCTTCCACCTCACCTTCCCCCCTCCACCCCTCCCCTCCCTCCATCTCACTCCTTCCTCCCTCCCACCCTTCACACCCCTTCCCTCCACCTCACCCTCTCCCTCCACCTCACCCTTCCCTCCACCTCACTCTTCCCTCCCTCCACCTCACTCTTCCTCCACCTCACTCTCTTCCTCCTCCACCTCACCTTCCTCCCTCTCCACAAAGTTAGGTGCCAGAGAATTTTTCCCTCGCAGTCAACTTAATTCACGAGCTTTTTGGTCACAATCTCGTTCTTTGTTCCTGCCTCGCACGACCACCTGCCTAATGGAGGACCCCTACCCCCTCCCCCTACCTACCATGGTCCGCTATGGCCCTGACACTCACTAAAGGGGCTATATGTCTTCATGGCACTCCTATATGGTCACTTACTTTAAGGGTCTGGGTTCCCAGGAGGACTCCCTCCCCCCCTACTCCCTCCCGGTGGCCTGGTATGGTCCACTATGGCCCTAGCACTCTTTGTTAGGTGTGGCCCTTTATACTTCCAGGCCATACGGTATTAGTGCCATATATGATCATGGCACTCTTTAGGGACAGCCACTCAGACTCATTTACGGGTGTGGCACTTGTGGGTCCTAACATGGCCCGGTATGGCCCTCGTATATAACATTGCACTCAATCAAGAGTCATATATCATCGCATTTAAATAAAGCCAAGTAAAGGTTTTAAGAGCCATATAATATACCATGCCCCTGTCTTATTCATTCCCTCATGGCCTGCATGTCCCTCACACCACAATGACACACTAGGGTGACGTCATCATGGCCCTCACACTCACACCAACACACTAGGTGACAGATCATGCCCCCACACTCACACTAACACACTAGGGTGACAGCATCATGGCCTGACACTCACACTAACACACTAGGGGTGACGTCATCATGGCCCCCACACTCACACTGACACACTAGGGTGACGTCATCATGGCCCTGACACTCACACTCAACACACTAGGGGTGACGTCATCATGCCCCACACTCACACTGACACACTAGGGGTGACGTCATCATGCCCTCACACTCACACTGACACATAGGTGACGTCATCAGCCTACACTCACACTAACACACTAGGGTGACGTCATCATGCCTCACACCACACTGACACACTAGTGACGTCATCATGCCCCTCACACTCACACTGACACACTAGGGTGACGTCATCATGCCCCACACTACACTGACACACTAGTGACGTCATCATGCCCCCACCACACTGACACACTAGGGGTGACGTCATCGCCCTGACACTCACACTGACACACTAGGGGTGACGTCATCATCCCTCACACCACACTGACACACAGGTGACGTCATCATGCCTCACACCACACTGACACACTAGGGTGACGTCATCATGCCCTCACACCACACTGACACACAGGGGTGACGTCATCATGCCCTCACCCACACTGACACACTAGGGTGACGTCATCATGCCCTCACACACACTGACACACTAGGGTCGTCATCATGGCCCTGACACTACACTAACACACTAGGGTGACGTCATCATGCCCCTCACACTCACACTGACACACTAGGGTGACGTCATCATGCCCTCACACCACACTGACACACTAGGGTGACGTCACTGCCCTCACACCACACTGACACACTAGGGGTGACGTCATCATGCCCTCACACTCACACTGACACACTAGGGTGACGTCATCATGCCCTGACACTCACACTAACACACCAGGGTGACGTCATCAGCCCCTCACACTCACACTGACACACTAGGTGACGTCATCATGGCCCTACACTACACTAACACACTAGGTGACGTCATCATGCCCCTACACTCACACTAACACACTAGGTGACGTCATCATGCCCCTCACACTCACACTGACACACTAGGGGTGACGTCATCATGCCCTCACACTCACACTGACACACTAGGGGTGACGTCATCATGCCCCTCACACTCACACTGACACACTAGGGGTGACGTCATCATGCCCCTCACACTCACACTGACACACTAGGGGTGACACATGCCCCTCACACTCACACTGACACACTAGTGACGTCATCATGCCCCTCACACTACACTGACACACTAGGGTGACGTCATCATGCCCTCACACTCACACTAACACACTAGGGTGACGTCATCATGCCCTCACACTCCACACTGACACACTAGGGTGACGTCATCATGCCCCCCACTCACACTGACACACTAGGGTGACGTCATCATGCCCCTCACACTCACACTGACACTAGGGGTGACGTCATCATGCCCTCACACTCACACTGACACACTAGGGTGACGTCATCATGCCCCTCACACTCACACTGACACACAGGGGTGACGTCATCATGGCCCTGACACTCACACTAACACACTAGGGTGACGTCATCATGGCCCTACACTCACACTGACACACTAGGGTGACGTCATCATGCCCCACACTCCACACTGACACACTAGGGGTGACGTCATATGCCCTCACACTCACACTGACACACTAGGGGTGACGTCATCATGCCCCTCACACTCACACTGACACACTAGGGGTGACGTCATCATGGCCCTGACACCACACTAACACACTAGTGACGTCATCATGGCCCTCACACTCACACTGACACACTAGGGGTGACGTCATCATGGCCCTGACACTCACACTAACACACTAGGTGACGTCATCATGCCCCTCACACTCACACTGACACACTAGGGGTGACGTCATCATGCCCCTGACACTCACACTAACACACTAGGGGTGACGTCATCATGCCCCTCACACTCCACACTGACACACTAGGGGTGACGTCATCATGGCCCCTGACACTCACACTAACACACTAGGGGTGACGTCATCATGCCCCTCCACACTCACACTGACACACTAGGGTGACGTCATCATGCCCTCACACTCACACTGACACTAGGGGTGACGTCATCATGGCCCTGACACTCACACTAACACACTAGGGGTGACGTCATCATGCCCCTCACACTCACACTGACACACTAGGGGTGACGTCATCATGGCCCTGACACTACACTAACACACTAAGGGTGACGTCATCATGGCCCTGACACTCACACTAACACACTAGGGTGACATCATCATGCCCCTGACACTCACACTAACACACTAGGGTGACGTCACCATGCCCCTGACACTCACACTAACACACTAGGGGTGACGTCATCATGCCCTCACACTCACACTGACACACTTGGTGACGTCATCATGCCCTCACACTCACACTAACACACTAGGGGTTGACGTCATCATGCCCCTCACACTCACACTAACACACTAGGGGTGACGTCATCATGGCCCTGACACTACACTAACACACTAGGGGTGACATCATCATGGCCCTCACACTCACACTAACACACTAGGGGTGACGTCATCATGGCCCTGACACTCACACTAACACACTAGGGTGACGTATCATGGCCCTCACACTCACACTAACACACTAGGGGTGACGTCATCATGCCCATGACACTCACACTAACACACTAGGGGTGACGTCATCATGCCCCTCACACTCACACTAACACACTAGGGGTGACGTCATCATGCCCCTCACACCTCACACTAACACACTAGGGGTGACGGCATCATGGCCCCTGACACTCACACTAACACACTAGGGGTGACGGCATCATGGCCCCTGACACTCACCAACACAATAGGGTGACGTCATCATGGCCCTGACACTCACACACCAACACACTAGGGTTGACGTCATCATGCCCCTCACACTCACACTCAACACACTAGGTGACGTCATCATGGCCCTGACACTCACACTAACACACTAGGGTTGACGTCATCATGGCCCTGACACTCACACTAACACACTAGGGTGACGTCATCATGGCCCTGACACTCACACTAACACACTAGGGTGACGTCATCATGCCCTGACACTCACACTAACACACTAGGGGTGACGTCATCATGGCCCTGACACTCACACTAACACACTAGGGTGACGTCATCATGCCCCTCACACTCACACTAACACACTAGGGGTGACGTCATCATGGCCCCGAACACTCACACTAACACACTAGGGGTGACGTCATCATGCCCCTGACACTCACCTAACACACTAGGGTGACGTCATCATGGCCCTCACACTCACACTAACACACTAGGGGTGACGTCATCATGCCCCTGACTCACACCAACACACTAGGGTGACGTCATCATGCCCCTCACCTCACACTAACACACTAGGGGTGACGTCATCGGCCCCTGACACTCACACTAACACACTAGGGGTGACGTCATCATGGCCCTGACACTCACACTAACACACTAGGGTGACGTCATATGGCCCTGACACTCACACTAACACACTAGGGGTGACGTCATCATGGTCCTGACACTCACACTGGCACACTAGTGACGTCATCATGCCTACACACACTAACACACTAGGGGTGACATCATGGCCCCTCACACTCACACTAACACACTAGAGGTGACGTCATCATGCCCCTGACACTCACACACTAACACACTGGGGTGACGTCATCATTGCCCCTGACACTCACACTAACACACTAGGGTGACGTCATCATGGCCCTGACACTCACACTAAACACACTAGGGGTGACGTCATCATGCCCCTGACACTCACACTAACACACTAGGGGTGACGTCATCATGGCCCTGACACTCACACTAACACACTAGGGGTGACGTCATCATGGCCCTGACACTCACACTAACACACTAGGGGTGACGTCATCATGGCCCTGACACCACACTAACACACTAGGTGACGTCATCATGGCCCTGACACACACACTAACACACTAGGGGTGACGGCATCATGCCCTGACCCACACTAACACACTAGGTGACGGCATCATGGCCCTGACACACTAACACACTAGGGTGACGTCATCATGGCCCTGACACACTAACACACTAGGGTAATAGTGAGGAGTTAGTATAGTGCATCACCATAACTACCACACTGTCACTTACCTGTCTTCAACAACACACTTATTTTTACACTGCTGTTGTTGTGGTGGTGGTGGTGGTGGTGGTTGTTGTTGTTGTTGTTGTTGTTGTTGTTGTGGTGGTGGTGGTGGTGGTGGTGTTGTTGTTGTTGTTGTTGTTGTTGTTGGGTGGTGGTGGTGGTGGTTTTGTTGTTGTTGTTGTTGTGGTGGTGGTGGTTGTTGTTGTTGTTGTTGTTGTTGTTGTGGTGGTGGTTGTTGTTGTTGTTGTTGTTGTGGTGGTGGTGGTTGTTGTTGTTGTTGTTGTGGTGGTGGTGGTGGTGGTTGTTGTTGTTGTTGTTGTGGTGGTGGTGGTGGTTGTTTTGTGGTGCCCTATATAAAAAATATAACTCTACCATTCGCTCTAGCTCGTGCCCTTCTTGCTCTCGGTGGTTTATGTTCTCAAACTGGTTGGGAACGAGTTTGCTGTGGAGGAGAGAGAGAGAGAGAGAGAGAGAGAGAGAGAGAGAGAGAGAGAGAGAGAGAGAGAGAGAGAGAGCTGTTGACCGCCGGCCAATAACTTCCAGTTTTTCTCTCTAGTTTTGGAAAATTCTGTCACGCTCAGCTCAGCTCTGTGACACCTTGACAGATCGCCCCTGGTGGGGGTGAGTAGGGTGGGTAGGCATGGGGGTGAGGAGGGATGCATGGGGTGAGGAGGGAGGTAGGCATGGGGGTGAGGAGGGAGGGTAGGCATGGGGGGTGAGTAGGGGAGGGTAGGCATGGGGGGGTGAGGGAGGTAGGCATGGGGGGTGAGTAGGGGAGGGTAGGCATGGGGGGTGAGGAGGGAGGGTAGGCATGGGGGTGAGTAGGGGAGGGTAGGCATGGGGGGGTGAGTAGGGAGGGTAGGCATGGGGGTGAGTAGGGGAGGGGGCATGGGGAGTAGGCTGGTTGGAGAGTGCTGTCTGGAGGGAGGGAGGGGGAGGCTGGCTGGTGGGGAGTAGGAGGGTAGTTGGAGGTGGGAAGTATGATTAACCAAAAACTCCCTCTCTCCTTCCCACTCTCCTTCCCTCCCTCCCACTCTCCTTCCCTTCCTCTCACTCCCTTCCTCCCTCCTCCCTCCTCCTCCCTCCCTCCTCCCTCCCTCCCTCCCTCTCCCTCCCTCCCTCCCTCCCTCCCTCCCTCCCTCCCTCCCGCCATCAGCCGCCAACAGTCGATCGTAAACCAGAACAGAAAAAATAAGGATTACAGAAACTTTTATTCCTTTGGCAACTAATATGTGTGTGTGTGTGTGTGTGTGTGTGTGTGTGTGTGTGTGTGTGTGTGTGTGTGTGTGTGTGTGTGTGTGTGTGTGTGTGATCAACTAACCATTCACCTATACACACAAACGAGGACCACAACTACTGGCAGAAGCAGGGCGAAACATTCCTTCGCCTGAAGTGGAATGCAACCGGTTCTTTTTCTTTTTTCTTTTTGTAGTGAAGGAAAGGTAAAGGAAGTTAGAGGTGGGGGAGGAAGATTAGAGGTGGGGAAAGAAAGATATAGTTCGGAAATTGAAGAAATTCAGTAGGAGGTAAGAGAGGGCGGGCTGACAGCTTAGCTAAGCTAATGGTGTGTTAGGTTGTGTCATGGGTTAGTTATTGTCTGTCGGTACAGGCACTAGACATCCTACCCTGTCCCATATATGGATGTTTTGAGGGCCTTATTTCATATTCCGCCGACCCTACTGGCGGATGCTGGTCTAGGGAGGTTGTCTATTGCCTGGCCGCATAGATCGGGGGTGGTAATGGACCTTTTGAGATTTGGTAACTTTTGGGGAACCATGGGTTGTTGTCATTATCTGGTGGAGTCTTTGAAGGAGTTCTTGCTCTGATCGTTCTATCTTCTGCCAGACTCTGCTGGCCAGGTGCAGCTGCTGGTTGATGGGTTTTATTCTCAGGTCTCTATGTATCTCGGCTGTGTAACCGTATCATTGCGCTGAGGAAAGTGCGGGGTGTCGAGAGTTGGTCAGGCGCTGTGGACTGCCCGTGCTGGCGTTGGTCTTATGGTAGAGGGTCTTATGTTCACTTAATGGCTCCTTGATACACTTCTACACCTCTAGGCATATTGTGAGCCTCTCTCTCTCTCTCTCTCTCTCTCTCTCTCTCTCTCTCTTTCTCTCTCGGGAAAGGAGTGTCTAGGACCGGGGTTGATAGCGGTGGGGAGAGAGGGAGAGGTAGAGAGGTATGGAGAGGGAGAGGTATGGAGAGGGAGAGGTATGGAGGAGGGTTGTTGGGAGGGGGAAGGGTAGGGGAGGTAGGAGGGGGGAGTCAGAGCTAGAGGCCCCTACCGACGTACCTTAGCCCATTTACATCTGTTTATCCTGACACTTTCAATTACGTCTTCTTGGGGAGGGGGGAGGGGGAGGGGAGGAAGGCAGGCGGCACTCCTTCCATCGCTGAAAACTTTGGAATCGATCTTCTTCCTCCCTTCTTCCTCTTTCTTCTTCTTCTTCTCCTCATCCTCCTCCTTCTTCTCCTTCTTCTTCCTCTTCTTCTGAAAATAAGGAAGATGAGCAAAACAAAAACCGGAGGACTAGAAGAGGATAATAATAATAATAACAAATAAATAATAATTAGTAGTAGTAGTAAAATGTGAGCAGGAGGTCGACCTCAGTACCAGCAGGAGGTCGACCTCAGTATAGCAGGAGGTCGACCTCAGTACCAGCAGGAGGTCGACCTCAGCCAGCAGGAGGTCGACCTCAGTACCAGCAGGAGGTCGACCTCAGTAGCAGGAGGTCGACCTCAGTACCAGCAGAGGAGGTCGACCCACAGGAGGTCGACCTCAGTACCAGCAGGAGGTCGACCTCAGTACTAGCAGGAGGTCGACCTCAGTACCAGCAGGAGGTCGACCTCAGCAGAGGTCGACCTCAGTACCAGCAGGAGGTCGACCTCAGTACTAGCAGGAGGTCGACCTCAGTACCAGCAGAAGGTCGACCTCAGTACTAGCAGGAGGTCGACCTCAGTACCAGCAGGAGGTCGACCTCAGTATAGCAGGAGGTCGACCTCAGTACCAGCAAGAGGTCGACCTCAGTAATAGCAGAAGGTCGACCTCAGTACTAGCAGGAGGTCGACCTCAGTACCAGCAGGAGGTCGACCTCAGTACTAGCAGGAGGTCGACCTCAGTACCAGCAGGAGGTCGACCTCAGTACCAGCAGGAGGTCGACCTCAATAGCAGGAGGTCGACCTCAGTACCAGCAGGAGGTCGACCTCAGTACTAGCAGGAGGTCGACCTCAGTACCAGCAGGAGGTCGACCTCTAGCAGGAGGTCGACCTCAGTACCAGCAGGAGGTCGACCTCAGACAGGAGGTCGACCTCAGTACCAGCAAGAGGTCGACCTCAGCAAGGAGACAAGGCCGACCCAGTACCAAGAGGTCACCCCAGACAGGAGGTCGACCTCAGTACCAGCAGGAGGTCGACCCTAGTACCAGCAGGAGGTCGACCTCAGTACCAGCAGGAGGTCGACCTCAGTACTGGCGAGGTCGACCTCAGTACTAGCAGGAGGTCGACCTCAGTACTTAGCAGGAGGTCGACCTCAGTACCAACCTGAGGTCGACCTCAGTACTAGCTGGAGGTCGACCTCAGTACCAGCAGGAGGTCGACCTAGTACAGCAGGAGGTCGACCTCAGTACCAGCAGGAGGTCGACCTCAGTACCAGCAGAGGCAACCTCAGTACTAGCAGGAGGTCGACCTCAGGGTTAGCAGAAGGTCGACCTCAGTACTAGCAGGAGGTCGACCTCAGATTACAGGAGGTCGACCTCAGTACCAGCAGGAGGTCGACCTCAGTACCAGCAAGAGGTCGACCTCAGTACCAGCAGAGGTCGACCTCAGTATCAGCAGGAGGTCGACCTCAGTACCAGCAGGAGGTCGACCCAGTACCAGCAGTGGACCTCAGTACCAGCAGGAGGTCGACCTCAGTACCAGCAGGAGTCGACCCCAGTACCAGCAGGAGGTCGACCTCAGTACTGCAGGGAGGTCGACCTCAGTACCCAGCAGGAGGTCGACCTCATACCAGCAGAGAGCGACCTCAGTACCAGCAGGAGGTCGACCTCAGACAGGAGGTCGACCTCAGTACTAGCAGGAGGTCGACTCAGTACCAGCGAAGGTCGACCTCAGTACTAGCAGGAGGTCGACCATTAGCAGGAGGTCGACCTCAGTACCAGCAGGAGGTCGACCTCAGTACCAGCAGGAGGTCGACCTCCAATTTCAACAAGGTCGACCTCAGTACTAGCAGGAGGTCGACCTTCGTAGCAGGAGGTCGACCTCAGTACCAGCAGGAGGTCGACCTCATACCGGAAGTACCTCAGGAGGTCGGCTAAATTCCTGAGTCGACTACTAATTAGCAGGAGGTCGACCTCAGTATGAGGAGGTCGACCTGTTTAGCAGGGGTCGACCTCAGGCTCCAGTCGACCTCCAGTGTTGTGATATATTACCCCCCTTTGTATGACCTGATTAAGTGGCATCTCCACCTGCCTTGTGTGTACTTATAGTGCAGTGCTGGGTGTAGTGGTGCTGGGTGTGGTGCAGTGCTGATTGCAGTGCTGGTGTGGTGCAGTGCTGGGTGTGGTCAGTGCTGGGTGTAGTGCAGTGCTGGGGTGTGGTGCTGGGTGTGGTGCTGGGTGTAGTGCAGTGTGGGTGTGCTGGGTGTGGTGCAGTGCTGGGTGTGCAGTGGGTGTGGTGCGGTGCAGTGCAGTGTGGTGGGTGTGTGGTGCAGTGCTGGGTGTGCTGGGTGTGTGTAGTGCTGGGTGTGCAGTGCTGGGTGTGCTGGGTGTGGTGTGGGTGTGCAGTGGGTGTGGTGCAGTGCTGGGTGTGGTGTGCTGTGTGCGTGCTGGGTGTAGTGCAGTGCTGGGTGTAGTGCTGGGTATAGTGTAGGTGTAATGTAGTGTATGGTGCAGTGTAATGTAGTGTTGGTGGCCGGTTAGTGGGTGTGAGCTGTGTGTGTGCTGGTGTGTAGTGTGGGTGTGTGTAGTGTATGGTGCAGTGTAATGTAGTGTTGGTGTGGTTAGTGGGTGTAGGAGCTGTGTGTAGTGCTGGGTGTAGTGTAGGTGTGGTTTAGTCCTGGGTGAAGTGGGTGGTGGGGTGTACAACAGGACAGAAGGTATACAGTGGTGTCAGAAGCAACAAGCCGTGATGAGGTGTAGCTGTATGTTGTGTTGCTGGTGGGTGGGGAGTGGGGAGGGGGGAAAGTGAGGAGGAGGTGGGAGGTGGGAAGGGTGGTGGGAGGGTGGAAAGTGACGGAGGTGGTGGGAAGTGGGAGGGTGGGAGAATGAGGGAGAGAGAGTGTGGGGAGGGAGTGAGGGGGGAAGAGGGGGGATGGAGAGTGGAATGTGGGCAAAGAGGTGGGGAGGGGAGATGGAGGGAGGGAGGGAGGTGTGGGGAGGGGGAGGGAGGTGGGGAGAGGAGTGTGAGGGAGGGAAGGTTTGGGGTCTAATATAACATAACATAACATAATATAATATAATTAATATATAAAATAATATAAAATAATATAATATAATATAATATAATAACAGGTGTATAGCATAATTATATAGAACAGGTGTGTCTGTTCTTGTTTACATAAATGATTTGCCCTTGTGTGTGTGTGTGTGTGTGTGTGTGTGTGTGTGTGTGTGTGTGTGTGTACACTTACCTCAAAAGTCTGCACGACAATGTGTTATTCATTGTCACACCTGCAATTGGACATATATGCGGCTGTGTATACACATTGAAAGCGTGTGTGTGTGTATGTGTGTGTGTACGAAAGAATTGTATTTGAAACAGGTGTAGACATGTGCGTGAAAGTCTGTGTGTACAGGTGTGGGAGCAACAGGTGTAGACATGTGCGTGAGAGTCTGTGTGTACAGGTGTAGGAGCAACAGGTGTAGACATGTGCGTAGAGTCTGTGTACAAGTGTGGGGCAACAGGTGTAGACATGTGCGTGAGTCTGTGTACAGGTGTGGGAGCAACAGGTGTGGTGTGCGTGAGTCTGTGTGCAGTGTGGAACAGGAGTCTTACTTAATAAGAGAGTCTGAGTGAAGGCTTTCATGGGGCTCTACCTTAGGGAGGCTTTGGGTGGTGAAGACGAGGAGGAGGGCGTGGGAGGAGGGCGTGAGGAGGGAGGGGGCTGGGGAGGAGGGCGTGGGGAGGAGGAGGAGGAGGGCGTGGGAGGAGGAGGAGGGGAGGGGGAGGAGGCAGTGTTAGTAAGAGGTGGAGGTGGTGGGTGGGGAGGGAGGGAGGCGATGTGGGAGGGAGGAGGGTTGGGGGTGAGTGGATGGGGGGGTTGGGAGGGGATGGAGAAGTGGTGAAGTGGGGTTGGGAAGGTGAGGAAAGTGAGGAGGAGAATTGGAAGAAGAGAAAGTAGGAGAGAGAAAGAAAGGTAAGAGAGGTAAGGTGAGGAGACAGGGAAGGAGAGAGCTGGGGGAGAAGTAATAGTTAGGAAGGTTGAGAATGTGTGTGTGTGTGTGTGTGTGTGTGTGTGTGTGTGTGTGTGTGTGTGTGTGTGTGTGTGTGTGTGTGTGTGTGTGTGTGTGTGTGTGTGTGTGTGTGTGTGTGTATGTGTGTGTGTGTGCCCAAGGAACACCAACTACCAGAAGAACAAAATAACATTGTGTTCTTGATATTCCGTGATATAAAATTAATCCCACTTTACTACTTATTCTTGTCTACCTTGATGAACAAACGAACAGAACGAGATGACATTTTGTTCAATTTTTTTTTGTCCTGTCCTGAAGGTGGTCTTAAAGAACTAAACCCATGCTCTTGTTCTCTAGCATATCCTGAAGGTGGTCTTGAAGAACTAAACCCATGCTCTTGTTCTCTAGCATATCCTGAAGGTGGTCTTGAAGAACTAAACCCATGCTCTTGTTCTCTAGCATATCCTGAAGGTGGTCTTGAAGAACTAAACCCATGCTCTTGTTCTCTAGCATATCCTGAAGGTGGTCTTGAAGAACTAAACCCATGCTCTTGTTCTCTAGCATATCCTGAAGGTGGTCTTGAAGGAGCTAAACCCATGCTCCTTGATTCTCCTGGCATATCCTGGAAGGTGGTCTTGAAGAACTAAACCCATGCTCTTGTTCTCTAGCATATCCTGAAGGTGGTCTTGAAGAACTAAACCCATGCTCTTGTTCTCTAGCATATCCTGAAGGTGGTCTTAAAGAACTAAACCCATGCTCTTGTTCTCTAGCATATCCTGAAGGTGGTCTTAAAGAACTAAACCCATGCTCTTGTTCTCTAGCATATCCTGAAGGTGGTCTTGAAGAACTAAACCCATGCTCTTATTCTCTAGCATATCCTGAAGGTGGTCTTAAAGAACTAAACCCACGCTCTTGTTCTCTAGCATATCCTGAAGGTGGTCTTAAATAACTAAACCCATGCTCTTGTTCTCTAGCATATCCTGAAGGTGGTCTTAAATAACTAAACCCATGCTCTTGTTCTCTAGCATATCCTGAAGGCGGTCTTGAAGAACTAAACCCATGCTCTTGTTCTCTAGCATATCCTGAAGGTGGTCTTAAAGAACTAAACCCATGCTCTTGTTCTTTTTTGTTGCAGATCTTGAAGGGGAACGTGAACACATACATGGTGGTGAAGAATGAATTGATACCTCCCATCCTGGCGTCCAAGATCCGGTTTGTCCCCTTCTCACCTCACCCTCGCACCGTGTGTATGAGAGTCGAGGTGATTGGCTGCCCGTACACAGGTAAGTCTGCATCCTCATTATCGTCGTCGTCACGTGTTAACTGCTCTCTCTCTCTCTCTCTCTCTCTCTCGGTCTTAGTGTAAGGATCTTTACTTTTCCTCATCTTCTCTTCTCCCTCTTCCTCCTCCTTCTCTCCCTCTTCCTCCTCCTTCTCTCTCTCTTCCTCCTCCTTCTCTCCCTCTTCCTCCTCCTTCTCTCTCTCTTCCTCCCGGTTTAACATGGTGAGAAATATTGTGGTGTGGAGCGTTGGTCAGCGTGTTAAATTATGCAGGAGGAGGAAGAAGAGGAGGAGGAGGAGGAAGAAGAAGAGGAGGAGGAGGAGGAGGAAGAAGAGAAGGAGGAAGAAGAGGAGTAGGAGGAGGAAGAAGAAGAAAGATATTGCTTGTTTACCTGTGTCGGTGTGTGTGCCGGGGGGGGGCGGTTAGCTGCTAGGTACGGATGAGCCAGTATTTACACTCTCTCTCTCTCTCTCTATTCACTCGAAAAGTATTAGAGAAAAGTTTGTGAAGTGAATGTTTGAATGTAAAAAAAGGTAAAAAAAAGTCTATATCTAAGTGAAGCCAAAAAGTTGTTATATAAGTGAAGTCAAAAAGTTGTCATATAAGTGAAGTGAAGTGAAAGTCTAAATCTAAAGAAAGGGAAAAGTTTCTATGTGAAAGAGGTGAAAACTTTGTATTTAATGAAAGTGAAAGTTTGTACTAACGTACAGTGAAAGTCCCACCCAAAAAAATCGATTTTCTCAATACTTTTTGGTGATTTATTATGGTACAGTTCTCTAGTTGACTTGGTGATCTGTGGTTCTTGTCTTGGTGATCTGTGGTTCTTGTCTTGGTGAGCTGTGGTTCTTGTCTTGGTGATCTGTGGTTCATGTGTTGGTGATCTGTGGTTCTTGTCTTGGTGATCTGTGGTTCTTGTCTTGGTGATCTGTGGTTCATGTGCTTGGTGATCTGTGGTTCTTGTCTTGGTGATCTGTGGTTCATGTCTTGGTAATCTATGGTTCTTGGTGATCTGTGGTTCATGTCTTGGTAATTTATGGTTCTTGGTGATCTGTGGTTCTTGTCTTGGTGATCTGTGGTTCTTGTCTTGGTGATCTGTGGTTCTTGTCTTGGTGATCTGTGGTTCTTGGTGATCCGCGGTTCTTGGTGATCCACGGTTCTTGGTGAGCTGTGGTTCTTGGTGATCCGCGGTTCTTGGTGATCCGCGGTTCATTCCTCCAACCAACAGGTCGGTGAACCTCTCCACATGTTGTGTTATAAAAGTCGTGTCAAAATTTTTCACTTTTCTCGATATTTTTTCCCCGGTACTTTGGGCAGCTGGGAGAGGAGGAAGTCGTGTCAAGAGCTGCCTGGAGTACGAGGCTTCGATACCAGGGTTCGAAAAAAGGTGCAGCGCTTCTTTGCTGTGTTATAATACGTTCACGGATTAGAAGTAAAGGTTCGAATAGGGTTCAGTCGAGTCGTTGTGTTTTGGTATGTAAGTACAGGGGCTATTAGTCAATGATTCGAACAGTGTCTAATGTTTTATACTATACAGTAGTTCGTAAGTTTAGATGTTTCGACACACGAGTTCGAATTGAAGGTTCAGTCTAGTGAATTGTAGAATAGTATGTGAAGTCACTGATTTAGTTCAGATGTTTCAAAAGGTTTCAGTCGAGATCTCCTTAATGTACTCAGTAAATTCTCAGTTTCGACACAAGGGTTCAAACTGAGTCCGATGCTTCTTTCTGTATAGTTTTTGGGTCCACAGGTTGGTGACCAGGCGCGGGTGGCACTCTCATAGTAGTGGTAGGTGCGGCAGTGACACAAACGAGAGGTCTCTTGAGTCCACAATTGCGAGGACAAAGGTTCGATGCCACAGTATGAAGAGAGTCGAGTTACAAGTGTTGTGTTGTGTTGTAAACTGAACACATGTTAACCTACTTTACCTGTAATAACTCACACAAAGGTAAATACTTCAGATAGAACTGCAAGCTTAAAATATAATGTAAATATATAGTGTCAGTGTGATAATTACATTCTATTATCATCTGAGCATAAAGGTAAAACAGTTTAATGGTATGATCAATGTACACCGGCGCCAGGTATAGTCATCAACAACAGGTGTCTAAACTCAACAAAATACTCCACATCACCTGGTCATTAGGGTGTTAAATCTCCTGCCACAGAAAGTGCCGTGAGATATTACCTGGACACGTTAGATAACATACAAACGGACGCAACAGTTAATGAGAAACGTGTATCTCTCTCTCTCTCTCTCTCTCTCTCTCTCTCTCTCTCTCTCTCTCTCTCTCTCTCTCTCTCTCTCTCTCTCTCTCTCTCACACCACTTGGAGAAGAGATGGGGGAAGGTAGGACTGGAGGGTGAGGGGTGAGGGATGGGCGTTCAGTAAATTGATCAATTATATAAAGTTTAAGTTTCTTCCTCCTTTCTCATCCCTTCACCTCCCTCTCGTTCCCCTCCTTCGCCTCCCTCTCGTTCCCCTCCTTCGCCTCCCTCTCGTTCCCCTCCTTCGCCTCCCTCTCGTTCCCCTCCTTCGCCTCCCTCTCCTTCCCCTCCTCATTCATTCCCCCCTCTACCTTCCTCCCTGTTTTCTCAGACTATTACCGCCCTCACCTCCCTTTCTTTCCCTTCCTCTCACCTCCATCTCCTTTCCCTGGCCTTTCCTCTCTCCTTCCCATTCCATCCTTTCCCCTTCATTTATCTTCATCCCCTCCTTCTTCTGACTACTACCGCCCCCCCCTCCTCCCTTCCCCACCTTCCCCCGTCTCCCCAGCTACTGTGAGTTCCTTCCCCCCTCTCCTCCCCCACCAGCGCCTGTCCACAGATAAACAAGGAGCAACAGGTAGTGGCCTCATTCCCATCGTGGGAGCAGTACTGTTGGAGGAGGAGGAACAAGGAGTAATGTTGGTGAAGGGGAGGAGGGTAGTGTTAGTGAGGGAGAGAGCCAGGCAGTAAGTAGTATTGGAGGAGGAGATTTTAGGCGTTGAGAACTCTACGGTGTTGGCCCGCCAGTGTTCACTTACTATTACTTGAGAATACTGGAGAGAGAGAGAGAGAGAGAGAGAGAGAGAGAGAGATGATCAGTCAGGTAGGCGCCGCAGCTGTCAGCCTCCATTAACGTATCCATCACTTGCCGCCACCACCACAACGACCACTACTACCACCACTATTAACCACTACGACTACCACCATCACCACCACTATTACCTCCACCGCTACCACCACTGCCACTACCACCATCACCACTACTATTACCACCATACTCTTTACAAGTCATTGAGTACATGTGGCCTCTTAGTGCAGTCAATGAGTACATGTGGCCTCTTAGTACAGTCATTGAGTACATGTGGCCTCTTAGTACAGTCATTGAGTACATGTGGCCTCTTAGTACAGCCATTGAGTACATGTGGCCTCTTAGTACAGTTGAGGAGTACATGTGGCCTCTTAGTACAGTCATTGAGTGCATGTGGCCTCTTAGTACAGCCATTGAGTACATGTGGCCTCTTAGTACAGTCATTGAGTACATGTGGCCTCTTAGTACAGTCATTGAGTGCATGTGGCCTCTTAGTACAGTCATTGAGTACATGTGGCCTCTTAGAACAGTTGAGGAGTACATGTGGCCTCTTAGGACAATCGTTGAGTACATGTGGTCTCTTAGTACAGACGTTGAGTACATGTTACCTCTTAGTACAGTTGAGGAGTACATGTGGCCTCTTAGTACAATTGTTGAGTACATGTGGCCTCATAGTACAGTTGTTGAGTACATGTGGCCTCTTAGTACAGTTATAGAGTACATGTGGCCTTTTAGTACAGTTGTTGAGTACATGTGGCCTCTTAGTACACTTGAGGAGTACTGTATATGTAGCCTCTTAGTACAGTCGTAGAGTACATGTGACCTTTTAGTACAGTTGTTGAGTACATGTGGCCTCTTAGTACAGTCGTAGAGTACATGTGGCCTCTTAGTACAGTTGTTGAGTACATTTGGACTCATGAATTTCAACGTCATTTGGGGATTAAAAGGAAACTATACTAAGATTACAGCGCCAACTAAACACAGCGGCCAGAGGAAGAACTACTAAGATTACAGTGCCAAGGAAACACAGCGGCAAGAGGTAGAACTACTAAGATCACAGCGCCAACTAAACACAGCGGCGAGAGGTAGAACTACTAAGATCACAGCGCCAACTAAACAAAGCGGCAAGAGGGAGAACTACTAAGATTACAGTGCCAAGGAAACACAGCGGCAAGAGGTAGAACTACTAAGATCACAGCGCCAACTAAACACAGCGGCGAGAGGTAGAACTACTAAGATCACAGCGCCAACTAAACAAAGCGGCCAGAGGAAGAAGAACTACTAAGATACAGTGCCAAGAAACACAGCGGCAAAGAGGTAGAACTACTTACCCACTAAAAGATCACAGCGCCAACTAAACACAGCGGCGAGAGGTACAACTACTAAGATCACAGCGTAACTAAACACAGCGGCGAGAGGAAGAACTACTAAGATTACAGTGCCAAGAAACACAGCGGCAGAGGTAGAACTACCCTAAGATTACAGCGCCAACCTTCAAACACAGCGGCGAGAGGCAAGAACTACTAAGATCACAGCGCCAACTAAACAAAGCGGCAAGAGGAGAACTGCTAAGATACAGTGCCAAAGGAAACACAGCGGCAAGAGGCAGAACTACTAAGATTACAGCGCCAACTAAACGCAGCGGTGAGAGGTAGAACTACTAAGATTACAGCGCCAACTAAACAAAGCGGCCAGAGGAAGAACTACTAAGATTACAGTGCCAAGGAAACACAGCGGCAAGAGGTAGAACTACTAAGATCACAGCGCCAACTAAACACAGCGGCGAGAGGCAGAACTACTAAGATCACAGCGCCAACTAAACAAAGCGGCCAGAGGAAGAACTACTAAGATTACAGTGCCAAGGAAACACAGCGGCAAGAGGTAGAACTACTAAGATTACAGCGCCAACTAAACACAGCGGCGAGAGGCAGAACTACTAAGATCACAGCGCCAACTAAACAAAGCGGCAAGAGGGAGAACTACTAAGATTACAGTGCCAAGGAAACACAGCGGCAAGAGGCAGAACTACTAATATTACAGCGCCAACTAAACACAACGGCAGATAGAGACACTAGAGTACTAGATTATTAAGCTGGTCTCCAATGTCGCTGTGAAGAATTTGTGTGGTAACGGTCGCCTTGGAGACCATAGGAGATACAGACCAGGAGGAGTGTTGATCTAGAGACTGAGAGAAGTGAGATCAAGTGTACAGAGAGGAGAGATAAGGCGAAGAGTTTTCCTACATGTTGAATGATTTAATTCCGTGTGTATGAGTGATGGCTGACGTGTGATGATGTGATGTGTGTGTGTGTGTGTGTGTGTGTGTGTGTGTGTGTGTGTGTGTGTGTGTGTGTGTGTGTGTGTGTGTGTGTGTCGGCTAATATAAACACACACGGGGGTCAAGAAGACATGGTTCTCGTGGCCAAATGATCGTCCTTAGCGTCAGTATTGCCAACGATAAATTACAATACCGTCCTCGGAGTCGGTCAGTGTTGCCAACGATAAATGAAACGTGGTGAACAGACAACAGGTGGTGTCAGCTGGTGCCGGGGGAGGGAAAGAAAGGAGGGAAAGAAAGGGAGGGAAAGAAAAGGGGAGGGGAAGAAAGGGGGGGGAGGAGAAGGAATGATAGTTAGTGATCAAAGAGGGAAGGGGAAGAAAAGAGGGAGGGAGGTAGGGAGGAAAGAGAAGAAGGGAAAGGGAGAAAGAATGGGAGGGTTAGGGAGGAAAGAGGGGAGGGGTTATGGAAGGAAGGGTGACTGAGTTGAGGCTTTCCTGTGTAGCCATAATTTAGTGATTCACATTGTCCCCCGGCCACTAGTGGATGTTCCAATATGGCGGTGACTGTGGCCAGGGTGGTATAATATGGGTGACTGTGGCAATGTGAGTGGCGTGGCACCAATATGGCAGTAACTGTGGCTGTGGTGTACCAATATGGCGGTGACTGTTCGGTGGTGAAATATGGGGTGATCAGCCAGGTGGTGTACCAATATGGCGGTAATTGCCAGGTGGGTACCAATATGGGAAGAGGGTGGTGTACCAATATGGCGGACACAGTAACTATGGGAAGGGATTCAATATGGCGGCGACAAGCAGGAGAAGGGGGTACAATATGGCTGCCATCACCGCTCGTTCCATCCTTGCAATACCAGCATAGTCACCGCCATTGGGGGGTGAGGAGGGCGGTGAGGAGGGGCGGTGAGGGAGACATATTGCCAGCCATCTTCCTTACCGCTTCTGTGTTATTGGTGATTCTGGAGTAACGTGGATGAGAAACACACCTCTACAGGTGAACATAGTAGGACAAGGACAGGTACAAGAACGGAATAACAAGTACAATTAGAGGCACCATTAACATAATACCGACTTCACC